>NC_052164.1:106124793-106172538 GCF_902713615.1 Scyliorhinus canicula | reverse complement strand
TCTTCCCCCCCACCACTCTTCCCTCCCCCAACCACTCTCCCCCCAACCACTCTTTCCCCCACCACTCCTTCCCCCCACCTCTCTTCCCCCCCACCACCTCCCTTCCCCCCCACCACCTCCCTTCCCCCCCACCACCTCCCTTCCCCCCCATCACCTCCCTTCCCCCCCGCACCACCTCCCTTCCCCCCGCACCACCTCCCTTCCCCCCACCACCTCCCTTCCCCCCCCCACCACCTCCCTTCCCCCCCCCACCACCTCCCTTCCCCCCCACCACTTCCCTTCCCTTCCCCCCACCACTTCCCTTCCCCCCACCACTCTTTACCCCCCACCTCTCTTCCCCCCCCACCTCTCTTCCCCCCCCCCACCACCACCACCACCTCTCTTACCCCCCTCCCCCCACCACCACCACCTCTCTTACCCCCCTCCCCCCACCACCACCACCTCTCTTCCCCCACTGGAGGACGAGAAGGCGGTCCTCCGCTTCCTGGGGATGGTTAACTTCCTTGGGAAGTTTATCCCCAACCTTGCATCTCACACCACAGCTCTCCACAATCTTGTAAAGAAAACCACCGACTTCCAGTGGCTCCCCGCTCATGAGCGAGAGTGGCGTGAGCTCAGCGCGAAACTCACCAAAGCCCTGGTATTGGCGTTTTACGACCCTGCCAAGGAGACAAAGATCTCCACTGATGCGAACCACTCTGGCATTGGGGCAGTACTCCTCCAGCGCGACAAATCCTCCTCCTGGGCCCCAGTCGTATATGCATCTAGAGCCATGACACCTACTGAGCAGCGCTATGCTCAAATCGAGAAAGAGTGCCTGGGCCTCCTCACGGGGATTGACAAATTCCATGATGACGTGTGTGGTCTCCCCAAATTTAAGGTCGAAACGGACCACAGGCCATTGGTTCACATCATACAGAAGGACCTCAACGATATGATGCCACGCCTACAATGTATCCTCCTCAAACTCCGATGCTATGATAACGACCTGGTCTACACCCCGGGCAAGGAACTCATTGTGGCCGATGCACTCTCTCGCTCCATCACCAAGCCGTGCGAGCAATCGGACTTCGTCTGCCAGATCGACGCACATGTTGGGTTCTGCGCAGCCAACGTTCCGGCCACTGACGAAAGGGTCGTACAGATTCGTCATGAAACAGCTAGGGGTCCTCTACTCCAACGGGTCATGCGCCATCTCACAGATGACAAAAGGGCCAGTGCCCACAGTTCTACAATATAAAAGACGATCTGGCAGTGGTCGATGGCATACTGATGAAACTGGACAGGATAGTAATCCCACAAGAGTATGCGAGAGCTCGTCCTTGGCCAGCTCCACGAGGGTCACCTGGGGGTGGAAAAGTGTCGTCGGTGAGCCCGAGAGGCAGTATACTGGCCTGGCATTAATCAGGACATCGCCAACACTGTCCTCAATTGCCCAACGTGCCAACGGTTCCAGCTGGCTCAGCCGAAAGAGACTTTGCAGCCGCATGAACTGGTGTCGTCCCCATGGACCAAGGTTGGCATTGATCTCTTCCACGCAAAAGGCCGGGACTGTGTCCTCATTGTGGATTATTTCTCTAACTACCCCGAGGTGGTCAGAATGCATGACCTCACATCAGCAACAGTCATCAGGGCATGCAAAGAAACCTTTGCCCGTCATGGCATTCCACTTACGGTCATGACTGATAATGGCCCGTGCTTCTTCAGTCAGGAGTGGACCGATTTTGCCCGACGGTACAATTTCACGCATGTCACCTCGAGCCCCCACTACCCCCAGTCAAATGGGAAAGCTGAAAAGGGGGTACACATTGTCAAACGACTGCTGTGTAAAGCGGCTGATTCAGGTTCAGATTTTAACCTGGCACTGCTAGCCTACAGGGCGACTTTAGGTGTTGAGTTTCTTGAGTGTCATTGGAGCTGCACTCACCCAGGCAAGTGGAGAGTACTCTATTACAGTCCTGAAGTCTCGTAGATGGTGGACAGTCTTTGTGGGGGGTCAGGAGGTGAGTTACAAGGTGCAACATTTCCAATTTCTGATCTGCGTTTGTACCTACGGTATTTATGTGATGGGTTTTGGGAAGTTTCTGGTCAATGGTAAACCCCCTGGATGTTAATTGTGGGAACTCAGCAATGGCAATGCTATTAAATGACAAGGAGAGATGGTTAGATCCTCCCCTGTTGGGGACGACATTGTCTGAGCCCCGTGTGGTGCCAACTTTACTTACCACTTATCAGGCCTAACCTGAATTTATCGGCCTTGGTGCAGACAGGTATGGACTGCTTCACTATCTGAGCAGTTGAAAATGCTACTAAACACTGCACGATCATCAATGATCATCCCCACATCTGACCTTATAATGGAAGGAAGAACAATGATGAAGATAGTTGGGCTTGGAATACTATCTTGACCAACTCTACAGTGATGTTTGCAACAATCACAACTATCTTTCTTTGTGCCAGGTATACGTAACCTGATGTATGTCATATACATCCTTTTCTGCTTCATGTTACTATCTAACTCTCTCATCGTACAGGCAGATCTGGTTCAATTTGTTTTACCGTTTCCCATCATAGGAATGTTCCCCAACTGTATCTGAACAATGCAGGTACAGTTTGAATCAGCCATTCAGTCAAACCAAAATCATATTTGGCTGCAAAAATAAATTATTGATTTCCACAGAGAGAGATTATGTGGTATACCTTATTAAAGCTACAACAGTTTGCCTTGGGTAATAGTATTGGATTTTTATAGTTGAACATCTAGAAAGGAGTATTGATTGGAAAGTGATTACTAGTGGGTCTGACCAAGTAGGGAGGCTTTTGGGGGGAATGTTTTTTAAGACTAATTTTAACTATGTAATTTTAATCTTGTGTGCTTAACTTTTCTTTTCTTCTTAATAAATCTTTTACTTTTAATTTTTTTAATCCAAAAAGTGTTATTGGACTTCTTTCTGCTAAAATCAGTACCTTTTTTACATTTTTATCTACTTTTCCCAACCGACTGAGCTTCGCGACCCTCTCCAGCCAACCTTCGCAACACATCATTTTCTCTTACCTTTAATGCGACAGGTGAGCTTGCTTGGTCCTCACGATCCCACTCCAATTAGGTACACAGGAGGAGGGGGCAATGCACATATCAGGTGCAGAGTTCAGCTAGTTCCGTTGTGCCATCTTCATCTTTGTGAGAACAAAAAATCCAACCTTGCACATGTAGGTCGTTGTAAAGAGTGTCATGTGAGAGTACATTTAAGAAATGGGTGTTTACAAATGGGTGTGTATATAAATATCTATAGTGAGAGTGCCTTTAAGAAATGGGTGTTTACCATTGCAGTGATGTCAGAGAGTGGGTGGAGCTGGGTTGTCTGACAGCTTTTTACTTTCATTTTAGGCTGTTTGCTGCAGGGTGTATTTTAGTTTTGTTTTCAGAGCTGGATAGCTGCAGTCACAGCCAGAAGGTGTATGAGTTTCTCTCTATAATCTAAAGACTGTAAATCAATCCTGATGATTTAAAACTAATAACATTAGTGACTTTAACCTGATTTGCTTCTGGTAAACGGTGTTTTAAGTCTGATGGATGTTAAAAGGAAAGCTTAAAGGATTACTTAGTGTTGTATTCTTTGGGGTTGTATTTGAATTAATGGTTGCTAATTTCACTGTATGTTTTAAAAAGGTTAACTTGAGTTCATAGAATAAACATTGTTTTGCTTCAAAAAATACTTTTCCATTTCTGCTGTACCACACCTGAAGAGTGGGCCGTGTGCTCCCCATACCACAATCTATTAAAAGTTGTGGGTCAGGTGAACTCCATCATACACTTTGGGGTTCTCTAAACCCTGGCCCATAACAAATTGGAGGCACGTCAGGGATCAAGGTCTATCTATTGGATTGGCTAAGTGAACTTAAAGACAGTGAGGGCTGGGAATATTGCGGTTGCTTTTCAGATATGGTATTTTAGTTTAAATGGAGAGTGTGTTGTGGACAATGGCTCTTTCAGAGACTCAGAAGTTTTTGGGGGTGGAGATGGCCACACGCAGTACCTTACGGACAGAGACTAAAAGCAGACTGTTAGATTTGGCAAAAACATTGCAGTTAACATTCCCTGACAAAATGCGAAAAGATTAGGTAATTATGGCGGTGGCTAAGCATTTAAAGTTGCCTAAGATACAGTTTGACTCATTGGAAATGGCAAAAATTCAGTTGCCAATTAAACATATGGAACATGAGAAAGAGTTAAAGCAGCTTGAATACGAAGGAGATAGAGAGGAAAAAGAAAGAGAAAGGGAGATACAGGTCAGGGAAAAAGATGAAGAGAGAGAGTTTGAACTTCAGGAAATGGCCATGAAACATGACAGTCAGTTAAAATTGGTAGGCGTAAAGGGAAACGTACAGTTGGATGATAGTGAGAAAGAGCGTCATAGTCGAAGGCTTGGCGGGGATCTATTTAAATATGTCCGAGCATTGCCAAGATTTGACGAGAAGGAGGTAGAAGCCTTTTTCATTTAATTTGAGAAGGTGGCTAAACAAATGAAATGGCCACAGGACATGTGGGTATTCCTGATTCAAACAATGCTGGCAGGTAGGGCTGGTGAAGTGTTTGCATCACTATCAGAGGATGTATCTGGGTCATATGAGGAGGTGAAAAAATCCATATTAGGTGCATATGAACTAGTGCCTGAAGCCTACAAAGGTGTAGAAATTTAAGGAAAGAATTTGGTCAAACATACATGGAGTTTGAAAGGATCAAACAGAGTAATTTTGATAGGTGGATAAGGACTTTGAAAATAGACCAGACGTATGAAGCTCTCAGAGAAATTATACTTTTGGAGGAGTTTAAAAATTCAATTCCTGATGTAGTGAGAACTCATGTGGAAGAACAGAGGGTTAAAACTGCGAGGTTAGCAGCAGAAATGGCAGATTATTATGAATTAGTTCATAAATCAAAGTTTGGTCTCCGACATCAGTTTCAACCGGTGAGGGATAGAAACTGGGGACATAAGAAATACTCAAGTGGTAAAGGTAAAGGTGATCTGATGGGAGATAATAAGGAGAGTGTACCTCAGATTTAAAAAGAAATCCAGGAGGGTGGAAAAGAAATGAAAAGTTTCAAATGTTTTCACTGTAATAAACTAGGCCATGTAAAGTCACAGTGTTGGTGGTTGAAGAAAAGCACTGGAAAGGCTGATGTGGTAAAACAGGATAAGACAGTGGGGTTTGTTAAAGTGGTAAAGGAAAGCCCAAGTGAAGCGAAGGAGGTGCAAATGATTGTACAGCTTGATCAAGAGGTGATTGATAAGAAGGTGCCAGGTCTCTTTAAAGAATTTAATAGTGTGGGTAAAGTTTACTCATGTGTATCAGGAGGAGCAGGTAAAGAAGTCACAATTTTAAGAGATACGGGAGCTAGTCAATCTTTAATGGTAAGAGATGAGGAGTTATGTAGTTTTGGGAAGAATATTGCCAGAAAAGGTGGTAATATGTGGAATTCAGGGTGAGAGGAGTAGTGTTCCATTATATGAGGTACGGTTGGAAAGCTCAGTGAAGAGTGGTGAAGTGGTAGTAGGAGTAATAGAGAAACTATCTTGTCCAGGAATACAGTTTATCTTGGGTAATGATATAGCTGGATCGTAGGTGGGAGTGATGCCTACGGTGGTTGATATGCCAGTGGAAAATCAGACAACTTAAGTGTTGAAGGACGAATATCCTAGGATTTTTCCGGATTGTGTAGTAACAAGGTCGCAAAGTCACAGGTTAAGACAAGAGGAGAAATCAAAGAGTGAAGATGAAGTTGAAGTGCAATTATCAGAAACGATTTTTGATCCAATGGGTGAAAAAGAACAAGAATAGGTGGAGGATGAGGCGACATTTTTAGTTAGGAAAATTGGCGGAGTTACAACAAAAAGATGTGGAAATAAAACGGATGTATCAGAAAGCATACACAGAAGAGGAATCTGAGTGTATACCAGAGTGTTATTACCGTAAAAGTGATGTCTTGATGAGAAAATGGAGACCTTTACATATGCAGGCGGATGAAATGTGGGCAGAAGTTCATCAAGTATTATTGCCGGTTGGGTGTAGAAAGGAGGTGTTGCGAGTTGCACATGAGGTACCAGTGGGAGGTCATTTGGGAATAAGGAAAACTCAAGCTAAAATCCCAAAACATTTTTATTGGCCTGGACTACATAAAGATGTAGTTAAATTTTGTCAATCATGTCACACATGTAAAGTGATAGGGAAACCTCAAGCAGCGATGAAACCAGCGCCCTTAATACCCAATCCAGCATTTGAGGAACCTGAAGTGTTGAAGGACGAATATCCTGGGATTGATTGTGTAGGACCGCTTCCTAAAACAAAAAGTGGGAATCAATATCTTTTGGCTATAATGGATGTGTCTACTAGGTTTCCAGAGGCCATTCCAGTACGTAATATTACAGCTAAATGGATTGTGGAGGAGTTACTTAAATTCTTTACTGGATATGGACTACCCACAGAAATTCAATCGGATCAAGGATCAAATTTTACCTCAAGGTTATTCAAAGAAGTTATAGATAACTTAGGAATAAAACAATTTAAAGCAATTGCGTACCATCCAGAATCGCAGGGAGCATTAGAAAGGTGGCATCAGACATTAAAGACAATGTTGAGGGTTTATTGTCAAGATTATCCAGAGGATTGGGATAAAGGAATTCTATGCGTACTGTTTGCAATTAGGGATGCACCTAATGAGTCAACCAAATTTAGTCCTTTTGAACTAATTTTTGGTCATGAGGTAATAGGACCAGTTAAATTGATGAAGGAAAAATTGGTGAGTGAGAAATGGGAAATTACATTCTTGGATTATGTGTCAAATTTTAAGGAACGATTAAATAGAGCAGCGGAATTGGCTGAAAAACATTTGAAAGTTGCACAAAATGTGATGCAACAGGTCGCGGACATGAAATCCAAAGTTCGTAATTTTGCCAGTGGAGATAAAGTTTTAGTGTTGTTACCAGTGGGAGGTGAACCTTTAAAAGCTAGGTTTTGTGGACCTTATCAGATTGAAAGGAAATTAAGTGAGGTGAATTATCTGGTAAAAACACCAGATAGAAGGAAGACTCACCGAGTGTGTCATGTGAATATGCTTAAAAGGTACTTTGAAAGGGAAGGAGAGAAAAAGGAAGAGGTTTTAATGATTCTAACTCAAAGTACCAGCCTCCCCGAACAGGCACTGGAATGTCGCGACTAGGGACTTTTCACAGTAATTTCATTTGAAGCCTACTTGTGACAATAAGCGATTTTCATTTCATTTTTCATTTCATTTCAAGTGACGAACCAAATCCAGATGACTGTGAGTTTGACATACCGCAAATTAAATTGGAAAATGAGGATGTTCTTTAAAATTGGGATAAATTATTGAGTTACCTTCCAGAGGAAAAATGGACTGACCTGAAAGAGTTATTGATATCACATGGGCAAGTTTGTAGAGATAAATTGGGAAATACTAAAATGGCTATACATGATGTAGATGTGGGAAATGCTGTTCCAATCAAACAACATCCATATAGACTTAACCCTTTAAAATTGGCACAGGTTAACAAAGAGATTGAGAGTATGCTTAAAAATGGCATAATTGAAGTGGGTTGCAGCCAATGGAGCTCACCCATAGTGATGGTACCAAAACCGAACAGTACTCAATGGTTGTGTGTGGACTATAGAAAGATTAATGCAGTTACAAGAACGGACTCTTATCCTATCCCACATTTGGAGAATTGCATTGAGAAAGTGGGACAATCAGCTTTTATTTCTAAATTGGATTTACTTAAAGGTTACTGGCAGGTACCTTTATCCGAAAGGGCAAAGGAGATTTCAGCTTTTGTGACTCCAGATGGTATATACCAATTCGAAGTTGTGCCATTTGGCATGAAAAACGCTCGAGCCACATTTCAACTGACAAAGTTGTTTCAGGATTACCCAATTGTGTGGTATACATTGACGATCTGGTAATTTTCAGCCAGACATGGAAGGAACAGTTAAAGCATCTGATGGAATTATTCGATCGACTTCAGGTGGCGGGTTTGGTGATAAACCTAGCCAAAAGTGAATTTGGAAAAGCCCAAGTCACTTTCCTTGAGGAGTTTCCGATGCCCTCAAGACGAAGGGAAATAATTTGATTTGGTATGAGTGGATTTGATCGAACAGTTGTGAAAAATGTTTGTAGTGTGGTTGCTCCACTGATGGACTTGCTGAAGAAACATCAAAAATTTCAGTGGACAGCGGACTTTCAACAGGCATTTGACAGCCTGAAAGCTGTGATAACCAATGCTCCTGTGTTGGAGAATTACAAGGGACTCTGTGATCAAATTGAACTAAAGTATCTGACTTTAAAGAGAAATGCCGAGGCATAGAGAAATGGACGGATCGTGCAGAGACCTTCTTGTTGAAAGAGACTGTCAATCGAGACGGATTTCAGTTGGAGGAAGAAGAACAAAAAAAAAAGGACTATATTATTATACCTGTTTGTGTGTGTTGTTTTTTGAAACGAAAAAATATATTTACTGTGTGCATTTCGTAAGGAATGGTGAAAGTGTGAAAAATGAAACCATCTTGAGGCTGATGCTTTATTTTTTTTGGGGGGAGGTGTCATGTGAGAGTACCTTTAAGAAATGGGTGTTTTTTAAATGGGTATGTATATAAATATGTGTAGTGAGAGTACCTTTAAGAATTGGGTGTTTATCACTGCAGTGATGTCAGAGAGTGGGTGGAGCTGGGCTGTCTGACAGCTTTTTACTTTCATTTTAGGCTGTTTGCTGCAGGGTGTGTTTTAGTTTCATTTTCAGAGCTGGATAGCTGCAGTCACAGCCAGAATGTGAATGAGTTTCTCTCTGTAATCTAAAGACTGTAAATTGATCCTGGTGATTTAATTCTAATAACAGTAGTGACTTTAACCTGATTTGCTTCTGGTAAACGGTGTTTTAAGTCTGCTGGATGTTAAAAGGAAAGCTTAAATGTTTACTTTGTTTTGTATTCTTTGTGGGTTGTATTTGAATTAATGGTTGCTAAGATGTTCACTATGTTTTAAAAAGGTCAACTTGAATTCATAGAATAAACATTGTTTTGCTTTAAATATAACTTTTCCATTTCTGCGGCACCACGTGTGTAGTGTGGGCCGTGTGCACCCCATACCACAATCTATTAACAGTTGTGGGTCAGGTGAACTCCATGATACACTTTAGGGTTCTCTAAACCCTGGCCCATAACAAGAGCAATAGCAACAAAATGTTTGTGATCGTCCTTGGAGACGCTACTCCAGAATGCTGACAGCCCCATGGACTTGTGCCATGTTTTTAATGTGCTGCCATAGGTGAGGTGCAGAAGTTCAGTCTCTTAATTTGGAGTCAGCTATAAGTCATTGACTCTGGGATCTCAAACTCCAGGGGATCTTTCACCCAACTCTTCTATTTCAAAATCTGAACCTTTTCTGGAAACTAGTTACAAAAATGGTTGATGACGCAGCCAGATACAACTGAATAAAGTTTGCCAGTCTACTGACAGTGCCCTTACTAAAACTGTTTTCTTCGATGAATTGTAGCAGTGTGGGTAACGTAGTGGTTTTGACTTTGTACTCACACTCAACAAACTTCCAACGACTTTTGGAAAACATCTATTTCTTCACATTGCCGAAAGCAATCACCATCCTTTCCTTGCAATTCAAGGTTCAGTTCATTTAGAATTGAAAAGATGCCTGCAAGGTGAGACATAGTTAGCACCCAATTCTCATCACCAAACGAATGATCCAGAGGGGATGATTTCTCAAGGAGGAAAGTGTGGATTTCATACCCCAGTTTGTAAACTCTGACAAGCACCCGACCCCTTTACCGCCAACGTACTTCTGTGTGGAACAATAAATGTGTGTGCTCGGCCCCCATATCGGAACACAGAATGTCAAAAAGTCTGGTATTGAGTGCGCTGTGTGTAATGAAATTCACAACTGTCCCAATTCCTATCAACATCACTTCAAGATCGGATGGAACTCTTTTCAATGCCAATGCCTTACGGTGAATAAACAATGATTCCAAATAATGTCCTGATCATCTACCTCCTTAATCCTGATTATAATTGTGCTGGTTTCCCAGTCATGTTGGCTGCTCCATCACCTGTGATTCCTCTGCAATGGGCCCAGTTGAGCCCACCCTTTCCACAAAAATCTATGCACCAGTCGTGTGGGTTGGTAATGTCAGGCAGCACAGCAAATCCTCAACAAATTCATTGTGCCAAACATATCTAACTTAAACAACCTGAAACACGTGTACTTTCACCCAGCTTTATTGAGAACTCAGCGGGAAATTGAAGAGCAAATATGTGCGCACTTTGCATAATAATGGGGGTAATTAAATTTGGTGATTTCAACTTTCCCAGCATTATTTAGGATAAAAATAATAATCTTTATTAGTGTCACAAGTAGGCTTACATTAACACTGCAATGAAGTTACTGTGAAAATCCCCCAGTCGCCACATTCCGGCGCCTGTTCGGGTACAGAGAGGGAGAATTCAGAATGTCCAATTCACCTAACAGCACGTCTTTCGGGACTTGTGGGAGGAAACCGGAGCACCCGGAGGAAACCCACGCAGTGGCTGGATGTACACCGGGTCCCCATGACGACCACTCGAGCAACAACGGACAGACTGAGGGTTATTTGTATCACATACGGACTGCCCGAGGTCCTGGTGTCCGACAATGGGGCGCTGTTCACAAGCCGGAACACTTCGTTCATGCCCGCGAATGGCACATGCAGACGGCCCTGTATTCCCCAGCCTCCAATGGGCTAGCCAAACGAGCGGTCCATATGTTCAAAAACGCCATGAGGAAAATGACCTTGGGGTCATGGAAATGCAGTTGGCGAGGTTTCTTTTCAGTTATTGTACAACGCCTCACGCCACAACCGGCATCGCACCGGCAGAGTTATTCATGGGGTGCCGATCCAGGACGTGTCTCAGCCTTGTCCTCCCCGATGTCGGAGCACGGGTCCATCAGCGGTAGGACCGCTCAGAGATGGACTCCCGCCGCCAACAGGCGCGGACTTTTACAACGGTTGACGCGGTTTATGTGAGGAACTTTGGGATCAGAGCCACGTGGTGGCCTGGGACACCTGGACGAAGGTATAGGTGGTCTGATTAGCAAGTTTGCAGATGATACTAAGATTGGTGGAGTTGCAGATAGCGAGGAGGACTGTCAGAGAATACAGCAAAATATAGATAGATTGGAGAGTTGGGCAGAGAAATGGCAGATGGAGTTCAATCCAGGCAAATGCGAGGTGATGCATTTTGGAAGATCTAATTCAAGAGCGGACTATATGGTCAATGGAAGGGTCTTGGGGAAAATTGATGTACAGAGAGATCTGGGAGTTCAGGTCCATTGTACCCTGAAGGTGGCAACGCAGGTTGATAGAGTGGTCAAGAAGGCATACAGCATGCTTGCCTTCATCGGACGGGGTATTGAGTACAAGAGTCGGCAGGTCATGTTACAGTTGTAAGGGGCAGCATGGTGGCGCAGTGGTTAGCACAGCTGCCTACGGCGCTGAGGACCCGGGTTCGAATCCCGTCCCTGGGTCACTGTCCGTGTGGAGTTTGCACATTCTCCCCGTGTCTGCGTGGGTTTCACCCCCACAACCCAAAAGATGTGCAGGATAGGTGGATTGGCCACGCTAAATTGCCCCCTAATTGGAAAAAATAATTGGGTACTCTAAATTTATTTTTAAAATTTTTTTTTTAAATGTTACAGTTGTATAGGACTTTGGTTAGGCCACATTTGGAATACTGCGTGCAGTTCTGGTCGCCACATTACCAGAAGGATGTGGATGCTTTAGAGAGGATGCAAAGGAGGTTCACCAGGATGTTGCCTGGTATGGAGGGCGCTAGCTATGAAGAAAGGTTGAGTTGATTAGGATTGTTTTCATTGGAAAGACGGAGGTTGAGGGGAGCCATGATTGAGGTCTACAAAATTATGAGAGGTATGGACAGGGTGGATAGCAACAAGCTTTTTCCAAGAGTGGGGGTGTCAATTACAAGGGGTCACGATTTCAAGGTGAGAGGGAAAAGTTTAAGGGAGATGTGCGTGGAATGTTTTTTACGCAGAGGGTGGTGGGTGCCTGGAACGCTTTGCCAGCGGAGGTGGTAGAGGCGGGCACGATAGCATCATTTAAGAGGCATCTGGACAGGTATATGAACGGGCGGGGAACAGAGGGAAGTAGACCTTGGAAAATAGGGGACAGGTTTAGATAAAGGATCTGGATCGGCGCAGGCTGGGAGGGACAAAGGGCCTGTTCCTGTGCTGTAAATTTTCTTTGTTGTTCTTCTTTGGGACAGTCCTTCACGCGACAGGGCCAGTCGCCCACGCAGTCCAGGTACAGGGCGCAGACACACACTGCCATATGGACCACTTACGACGACGCGCCTAGGAACCACCGGCACATGGCGCGGAGACCCCACACAGGACCCGGACACCGTCCCCCATACGGCCAAGGAGGAGCCCCGAGACTAGTGCGGAACCTGGACCCCACCCGTTCTGCTTCCTGTTGACCATGGCGACACTGGGGGACCTGTGCCGCCCGTGGACCCGGCCACCGATGGCGCAGACAGCGAGTTGGATTCCGATATGGACCAATTGTACCAGCAGCCTTACTGGCTGGACGATTCCAGCTACGACATTCTTCACAGAAGTGGCAATCTCCAGTACGCTACACGCCTCCAGGACCAGCTGTACTGCCCTTGGAACTCCGTCCACAACCCAAGCAGTCACCGGACCCTCCCGCCTGAGGACATGGACCTTTCTCTGGACTCGGAGGGGTGGGGTGGGGGAGGGGGTGTTACACCCCCTACAGGGGCAGAGCATCCGTTTCCCCTCTGACAGATATTTTAGGTTTATTGTCAACTCAAGAATACAAAAGAATCAGCAACATGCCAAATAGTCACGAAAATCAGTGACATGTGAAAAGCATTTACAAGCCACCAAAAACAAAAATCACCAGCTCTCAACCTACCTTACCCCCTCGCCAACCCCCCCTCCCCCCCTCCAGGTAGCCCCACATCAGCGGAAAGACGCCCGAATGAGCAGCACCGGAAAAGGACACACCTGTGCGGGACACGGTGTGAGAGAGAGAGAGAACACATCCTCCCCTCCCAAGAGGAGGCATTGTTCAACCCAATACAGTTCCTGTAATCAACACCAACTTCAAAGCCAGCATACGGCCACCTCCCCGGGCCACCCCCCCCCCCCCCCCCCCCTCCTCCCGGTACCTCCACATCGGGAAAAGTGTGGTGATATGGCTGTGCACAGTTCTGTATATGGTCAGCAATATGACCTCCAACCAGCTGGAGGCGATAGAGATGACATACAAAAGGATAGTCGCACTTAGAGTAGCTCCAGGAGAATTCCCGGAATACATTTAGTAGCCATTATCTGTATTATAGCTGGTTAGTTATCTTTCCACGTGTTTGTTCGTAAATGAGCTTTCTAGTTAAACAACTATATGGTCTGTGTACATCATTACAACGGTCCTCACACAGAATACAGCGGAAAGGCGCCCAAACAAGCAGCACAGACCACCAGAAAAGGACACACCAATAGGGCTGATGGCAGAAGAGAGAGAGAGAAGTCCCTTTGCAAAAAAAACAAGACAGAATACAGAGCAACCACAAGAAACAAACAATTAAGTACAAGGCAAAGCTGCCAGCACTCAAGCCAGCGCACACTCCCCTCCCCCACTCTCCCCCGGCTCCAGGAACAGCCCACGCCAGTGAAGAGGCGCCCACAAGCAGCAAAGTCCACTGGAAAAGGACAGGCAGCGCGCAGTTGAGGAGAGAGAGAGAGAACACTCATCCCCCTCACTCGCACCGAGAAGGACCCCTGAACCCCCAGTGTACAGAAGTAGAAGGGCTGCAATTGGTGAGCACCCAGCCGCTGGGCCCAAAATAATAATACACAACATAAATAGAATAATACACATACAATCCCCCAACAATAAAACACAACCAACATTAGTACAGACACTGCACGTAGTCAACTGGACCAGGGCCCTGCTGCTCTCACAGTCCCGGCATCCGATCTCCAAACACCATCCAGTCCAAAACTGCAAAAGCGAGTCCATTCTCCTCCAGTTCCAACCCGGCAGCAGGCCAACCAAAATCCACCCCATACTCCGCTCCCAGCCGGTAAGCAGATGGGCAGCCAGCAACAAGTCTGAGTTCCAGGCATGGCAACCGCAGGCAAGCACTCTCCTCTCTCTCCCCTGCAAGCAAGGAGGGATTGTCAATTGCAAGTTGGAATTTTTTTGAAGTTAAGAGGGTAGTTTTCTATCTTTTCAGACACCAGGGGCGGGTTCTCCGACCCCTTGCCGGTCATGTATCGCCGGGAGGGGGGGGGGGGGGGGGGGGGGGCGTGAATCCCGCTCCACCACTCCAATGCCGAATTCTCCAGCGCCGGTTTTCAGGCGGGGGCGGGGATCACGCCGCGCCGGTCGGGGGCCGTTGGCAGCAGCCACCCCAGCAAATATCTGGGCCACGATGGGCCGAGCGGCCGCCCGCTTTCGGCCATTCCCGCCGGCATGAAATGGACATGATGCATCCCGGCGGGACCTGGCTTGGAGGGCGGCTAGCGGAGTCCTTAGGGGGGGCGTGGGGGGATCTGGCCACGGGGGGGCCCCCCACGGTCGCCTGGCCCGCGATTGGGGCCCACCGATTTGCGGGCGGGCCTGTGCTGTGGGGGCACTCTTTCACTCTACGCCGGCCTCTGTAAGGCTCCGCCATGGCCGGTGCAGAGAAGAAACCCCATGTGCAGGAAACATGCCGGCGGTTCTGTGCATGCACCAACTCGCGCTGGCCCACGGCAGCCCTTCGCTGCCGGTTGGCACGGCCCCAGCCCCCCGGCGCCGGCCTAGCCCCGGAAGTGCGGAGGATTCCGCAACCTCCGGGTGGCCTGACGCCCGGCTCCAGGTTTAGATAAAGGATCTGGATCGGCGCAGGCTGGGAAGGCCGAAGGGCCTGTTCCTGGGATCGGCGCAGGCTGGGAAGGCCGAAGGGCCTTTTCCTGGGATCGGCGCAGGCTGGGAAGGCCGAAGGGCCTGTTCCTGGGATGGGCGCAGGCTGGGAGGGCCGAAGGGCCTGTTGCTGGGATTGGCGCAGGCTGGGAGGGCCGAAGGGCCTGTTCCTGGGATCGGCGCAGGCTGGGAGGGCCGAAGGGCCTGTTCCTGGGATTGGCGCAGGCTGGGAAGGCCGAAGGGCCTGTTCCTGGGATTGGCGCAGGCTGGGAGGGCCGAAGGGCCTGTTCCTGGGATTGGCGCAGGCTGGGAAGGCCGAAGGGCCTGTTCCTGTGCTGTAATTCTCTTTGTTTTTTGCTCTTTGTCGTTGGGCCGTCCCGCCAATTGCGGGAGAATCCCGGCCCAGGTTTCAACTCTGCTCAGGTGGTTTGGATGTTGAGTCTTGCACCAAAGGTGGAGACCATTTGGTCCATTCGGCCTATGCAAGCTCTTTACAAGTTTTAATAATCCCTCTCCTGCCGTCTCCCCACGTTTGTATATTCCCTTTTCTGTTTTTCATCATAAATCTCTTTCAATCCTGCTCAGAAAGTTACAAATCACATTATTTAAAACAATGAAAAATACACATATTGAAGTATATATTTCTCTCTTTACTAAATAGAAACAGAATATAATACATCATTTGTCAGTGAAGATTTGTTCAATAAACATTTAGTTTCATCATTTCAGTATGCAGTCCTGCGTTATGTTGTGGATTTAATGGGTGCACTGAGGGAGCCGCCCCAGACACACCGCGTCTGAGACACGCAGTCTGACAAAAGATTTTCTTCTTCTGTATCTGTATTTACAAATAGACTTCCCTTAACTGAGTAAATTGTGCAAAATAATACAACTCCATTATTACTCCAGCTGTTACTCCAAATGTTACTTCAGTTGTTACTCCAGCTGTTGCTATCATTCAAATCAGTTATAAAATCGAATAAGTGACAGTTGTTTAACAATCTTAAACTCCATATTACAAATATTCATATAAGTGTCTTATAGTCACCAATGCAGAATATCTGTCAGGTTTTATTGTGAATGATGAGCTATTAGATTCTGCTTAGAACGCATGTTCACTCCATCGCAACACTCCTCCTAGTAACGACCACAGCAGTTACCATGGTTACAGGAAGCCGATCAGTGAACAATCCATTTACCTCAGTTCATAAACTGATCAATCCTTTCTGCAGGGAGAGGGCAGCACGGTGGCACAGTGGCTAGCACTGCTGCCTCACAGCGCCGTGGCCCCACACGGTGTCTCGCGGTGCCGTGGCCCCACGCGGCACAGTGGCTAGCACTGCTGCCTCACAGCGCCGTGGCCCCACACGGTGTCTCGCGGTGCCGTGGCCCCACGGTGGTGCAATGATTAGCACTATTTCACAGCACTGAGGTCCCGGGTTCCATCCCGGCTCTGGGTCACTGTCCGTGTGGAGTTTGCACATTCTCCCCGTGTCTGCGTGGGTCTCACCCCCACAACCCAAAGATGTGCAGGGTAGGTGGATTGGCCATGCTAAATTGCCCCTTAATTGGAAAAAATAATTGTGTCTTCTAAATTTATATTAAAAAGCAGTTTGAGGCCTGAATTGTCTGCAGGCGCCCCCCCCCCCCCCTAGGTGCTCCCTCCCTCAGGGAGGCAGCCTGTGTGGAGCTGCGTGGGAGCTGCTGGCTGGTGAAAAAGACTTTGCCACAAGTGTCCGGGCAGCACAATCATCCACTGACCTCAGTCCCCGGGCACATTTGTTCATTTTACTTGAGCCCTGAACTTTCATGGTGCCCTGGACCAAGGTTGCAGCTTAAGCATAAAGGCTTCCTTGCCAATCGGCCCATCCGCCCACCTTGTTTAATTCATTTAAATTGGCTGCTTGCTTGTTGGCGGGTCTCAAAATCATGTAGCTAGGTGATGGCATCAGGAAGCATGCCCACTTTCTGGCCTGTGTTCAAACACACCAGACTCTCTGAGCCTGATTTTAACTGATTCAAACCCATCCATTGACACAGAGCTGATATCTGACTCTGGCTGTTTCTCAATCTTCACATCTAATAATTCAAAACTTTTAGACTCCTTTAATGTTCCATTCATGTTTTATAGAGGGTGGCGGGGGTCAGTGAGAGGGCAGAGGAAGATGAAGGGGACGGAGGAGTGAGCAGGACGGGGTGGGGGGGAGTAAGGGAGAGGAAGGAGAGAATGGGGAGGTGAGACAATAATGGGGAGCGAAAGAGGGGAACAGGAGGTCAGAGAGGAACGCTACCAGCTATTCCAGAATTGTATCCTAATGGAGTGTTTAATATGGAGGATCTCCTGCGCTCAGCTCCAATACACTGGGGCACTCACACTGAGCAACTAACAACTTGTTCATACTCGCCCGTCTCAAGGGCAACAAGGAATGGGTAATGAATGGTGGCCGAACCAGCAACACCCACATCCCATTAATTAATTTTTAAAAAAATGATCAAGCTTCCAGTAGTTGTGGGACACGGTGTGAGAGAGAGAAGTTGATTGTAGGAGATTCGGATAGGTGTAGAGAAACCTCTTCACAAAGAGCGGATTTAATCCCAGGGTTAATGGTTGAGCCTCAAACTGTCAACATTTGAGATCAGATTGGAGGGGGGATTCAAGGAAAAGGGGTTTGAAGGGATATTGAAACAGGGTGGGTAAATATAACTGGGATTGTCTGCCTGTGTGGAGGGTAAAGGCCAGCACGGATTGGATGGGCTGAATGGCCGTTTTCCATGTTTAACTCCTGCTTCAGCTCAGTTTGATGTCTTGTCAGTGACACAGAGGCGATCAGCTGTTTCAGCGAATGCCATTTCCCTGCTCATTCCCCATTCTCCTTAATGTTTCTCTTCTGGTAGCTTATCTAATTCCCCTCGAATGTCACAGTGAAGTTCAGTCTCAATCCAGCTGTGGTAAATAATTCCTATCTAATGACCATATGCATGATAACAATTTCTTCTCTCCCTCTAACACTCTTTCTCTTGGTGAGCAAAGCAATGTCCATCACATCCAGCAGAATGTCCATCACATCCAGCAGAATGTCCATCACATCCAGCAGAATGTCCATCACATCCAGCAGAATGTCCATCACATCCAGCAGAATGTCCATCACATCCAGCAGAATGTCCATCACATCCAGCAGAATGTCCATCACATCCAGCAGAATGTCCATCACATCCAGCAGAATGTCCATCACATCCAGCAGAATGTCCATCACATCCAGCAGAATGTCCATCACATCCAGCAGAATGTCCATCACATCCAGCAGAATGTCCATCACATCCAGCAGAATGTCCATCACATCCAGCAGAATGTCCATCACATCCAGCAGAATGTCCATCACATCCAGCAGAATGTCCATCACATCCAGCAGAATGTCCATCACATCCAGCAGAATGTCCATCACATCCAGCAGAATGTGCTCTGGTTTCTTTCTGGATCATGTGACAGATCTGTCTGCTGGTTTAGCAAATGGAATGGGAGGACAGGCTTGAGACAATGGTGAGATTGGGGTGTGGGGATCAGGAATGACCGCAGCTTGAGGCCCTTCTGGATGGCAACCCAGTCTCGAATTTACGTTTGATGCAGAGATCCAAACTTCCTGATTCACCCTTAGAGGTTGAATAAACTTGGTTTGTTCTCACTGGAATGAAGGAGGTTGAGGGGCGACCTGATAGAGGTCTACAAAATTATATGGGGCATAGACAGAGTGGATAGTCAGAGACTTTTTCCCAGGGTAGAGGGGTCAATTACTAGGGGGCATAGGTTTAAGGTGCGAGGGGCAAGGTTTAGAGGAGATGTACGAGGTAAGTTTTTTACACAGAGGGTAGTGGGTGCCTGGAACTCGCTGCCGGAGGAGGTGGTGGAAGCAGGGACGATAGTGACGTTTAAGGGGCATCTTGACAAATACATGAATAGGATGGGAATAGAGAGATACAGACCCCAGAAGTGTAGAAGATTTTAGTTTAGACGGGCAGCATGGTCGGCACAGGCTTGGAGGGCCGAAGGGCCTGTTCCTGTGCTGTACTTTTCTTTGTTCTTTATTTGTTCTCAGTGGAAATAATCACTATTTACTCTTGGAAGCCCAGTCTTCACTTTAAGCAGTTCTGTTCGATCTCCTCGAAATTCCTGCACTTTAAACATTGCCTCATATCTCAGCAACACCCAATGAGCTTTGTTGCAGCTAGGACAGAAGACCATTCCTGATACACAAACAGGATAGATGGGCTGAAAGTCCTGATTGTGTCCATTAATGTATCCATATCTGGTGGCAATTGTTCATGGGGTGGCTATTCCCAACTGAATACGGAATGTAAATTTTCACCTGAGCTGGGAGTTAGCAACCGTTCGGCACCAAAGGCAAAACTTAACATGATACAGAGGTTACCAAAACACCAGAGATAACATCAGAACTGAAAGAATGCAGTCATCAGGAAATATTTTCTAGCAATGCAATAGCTACACCATCACTTCCATCGAGGTGGTGAAGGGCTAGTGTCAGCTTGGATAAAGAAAACTGGGAGATTATGGCTGGTGCCTCTGAAATTTCCATTCTCATATCCTTTAATATCCTTGGATGTATCTCATCTGGTCCCGATGCCTTGTCAGATTTGTCTATTCAACACTTCCTCCCTAACGATTTTGAACCCTTCTCGGTATAGTTTCCTTGTCTGTCTCCATGTCCTGGGCAGCATCTACCTCCTTGGTAAAGACAGATGCAAAGTATTCATTTAATAGCTCTACCATGCTTCCAGAATCCATGTGTAAATTCTCTTTCTGGTGCCTAATTGGCCCTAAATATCCCTTTTAGCACCATTTAATTATTTCTATTCCTGTGGAAGACTTTGGGATTCCCTTTCATGTTGGCTGCGAGTCTTTTCCTCTTAATCCCTCTTCGCTTCTCTAATGAGCTTCTTCACCTCCCCTCTGAACTTTCTGTACTCCTCTTGGTTTTGAACGGTTTCTTACCTGACACATTTTCTTCCATATTTTAATTTACATCTCCCTTTTTATCCAGGGAGCTGTTTATAATTTTGTATGTCAATATTCCAAGACAGTCAATCTTGTCACATACTTTTTAAAATATATAATAAAAATAAATTGTTTTTTATTCTATCATTAGCTAATGCAGCATTTATCAACATGGCAGATTCCTTTCTCTAAAGGACCTCAGTGACATTTGTTCTTTCTATACAACAATCCAGTGGTTTCCTTTACTGAGACCAGCAATTCTATTTTAGTGATATTTAATCAAATCCAATTTCTCCAGCTCCATGCCATGATTTGAACTAGTCCTGTCACTCCGCTTTCATAGAGGAATCATAGAATCCTTCCAGTGCAGGAGGCCATTCGGCCCATCAGCACTGACCCTCTGAAAGAGCACTCTATCTAGGTCCAATCCCCCATCCTATCCCCTGTAACCCCACCTAATCTTTTCAAGATTAAGGGGCAATTTATCATGGCCAATCCACCTAACCTGCACATCTTTGAACTGTGGGAGGAAACCGGGGCACCCGGAGGAAACCTACGCAGATGCAGGGAGAAAGTGCAGACGCTACAGACAGTGACCCGAAGCTGGAATCGAACCCGGGACCCTAGAGCTGTGAGGCTGCTGTGCTAACCACTGTGCCAACCTGGATCTCTTTGCCACCCTTTGGATAAATTGTAGTTAAATATGAAAACAGTTCCAAATCATTGTTGCGGCTTAAGTGTCTGTTAATCTCTGAGGCGGTGAATCTCCCAGTAACCACAAGATCTTTTTCATTATCTTCACAACAGACACAGCAGCTGTTGATCTGAGCACAGTAAGAAGTCTTACAACACCAGGTTAAAGTCCAACAGGTTTGTTTCAAACACGAGCTTTCGGAGCAGTAACCTGGTGTTGTAAGACTTCTTACTGTGCTTACCCCAGTCCAACCGGGTGCTCCGGTTTCCTCCCACAGTCCAAAGATGTGCAGGTTAGGTGGATTGGCCATGCTAAATTGCCCGTAGTGTAAGGTTAATGGGGGGATTGTTGGGTTACGGGTATACGGGTTACGTGGGTTTAAGTGGGGTGATCATTGTTCGGCACAACATCGAGGGCCGAAGGGCCTGTTCTGTGCTGTACTGTTCTATGTTCTATGTTCTAACGCCGGAATCTCCACATCTTGACCTGGGCAACATTGCCACCTGCTGGAACCCAGCTCAAATCGCTACATCAACTCTCTGATCATCAACATCTGTCAGTGTTCAGAAGAAGTAGGAACAAGAGAGTCCATTCAGCCCCTTGAGCATGCTCCACCATTCAATAAGATCATTGTTAATCTCACTGTGGCCTCAACTCCACTTTACTGCTCATTATTCAGTCTGCACAAACACAACCACTCACAGGCAGGCATTTAATTAACTTCCTGAAGAAACTGTTGAGCATTCGACAAAGGAAGTACATGTTTGATTTTTTTTTTATTGATAAGTTGCGGCATAAGTTACTTGGTGCATTGATTAAGGTGTTAAAGGTAAAATGGTGGGCGACACAGCGGTGCAGTAGTTCACACTGCTGCCTCACGCAGTTCCTTGTTCGATCCCAGCTCTGGGTCACTGTCCGTGTGGAGTTTGCACATTCTCCCCGTGTCTGCGTGGGTCTCACCCCCACAACCCAAAGATGTGCAGGGTAGGTGGATTATTTTTTTTAGAACAGTACAGCACAGAACAGGCCCTTCGGCCCTCGATGTTGTGCCGAGCAATGATCACCCTACTCAAACTCACGTATCCACCCTATACCCGTAACCCAACAACTCCCCCTTAACCTTACTTTTTAGGACACTACGGGCAATTTAGCATGGCCAATCCACCTAACCCGCACATCTTTGGACTGTGGGAGGAAACCGGAGCACCCGGAGGAAACCCACGCACACAGGGGGAGGACGTGCAGACTCCACACAGACAGTGACCCAGCCGGGAACCGAACCTGGGACCCTGGAGCTGTGAAGCATTGATGCTAATTTGGCCACGCTAAATTTCCCCTTAATTGGGAAGAATGAATTGGGTACTCTAAATTTATAAAAATAAATAAAGGTAAAATGGTAGCAAAGATAAAGCAATGGTGGAAGGAAGAAAGCAAATAGATGCTCCTGTGTTTGGTGAGATGACTGTTGCATCCAAGGGTCAGTATTGGGATCCTTCTTGTTTTCCAAGATTTTGTTTAAGGGGTCATAGGAAATAATATCAAAGTTGCTGCAAATTTTAGAGAATTTAAACAAGACTGTGTCAGATTGCACATTACAGATAAAAACGAGGTGGTGCACTTTGAAGAAAAGAACAGAATTAAATTCTACTGAAAAGAAGTCACATCGAGCGCAAGAAAAGATTGACTGAGAGATGCTGACAGGCATTGGAAAGCAGACCTGGAGGAGAAGAAAACTATACAAAGGGGAAAAGGGACTGTGGGTTTTATCGATCTGGCGCTGAATACAAACGTAAGGATGTGATGAAGAATCTGCCTCTCAGGATTGTCAGGTCACAGTTGCAGTTTTGGGAACTTGGTTCAAGAAAGGATGTGAAAACCACAGAACAGGTTTGAGTATTTGAATGACTGTGTAAGAGGCCCAACGGGCAGATTGGTCTCCTGTTTCTGTGTATTAGGTTCGAGGGGCTGAGTAGCCCTCCCCCAACAGCTGCAATGAGGCACACTAGGTGTTGTCAGTGATCAGAGGCTTTGTTTAAGTTGCGACAGTTATGAGGAGAATGACCCAAAGTTCTTAAAGTGACGACAGGGTTTCCAAGAATAAATGGTGATAATTTCCACTTTAGGTGGATCAGGAAGTTAGGATCTCTGCAACAAGCCTAAATTTCTGTTGCAACACCCTCACTGTGACATCCAAGGGGGAATTAGATAAGCTACCAGAAGAGAAACATTAAGGAGAATGGGGAATGAGCGGGGAAATGGCATTCGCTGAAACAACTGATCGCCTCTGTGTCACTGACAAGACATCAAACTGAGCTGAAGCAGGAGTTAAACATGGAAAACGGCCATTCAGCCCATCCAATCCGTGCTGGCCTTTACCCTCCACACAGGCAGACAATCCCAGTTATATTTACCCACCCTGTTTTAATATCCCTTCAAACCCCTTTTGCTTCAATCCAATCTAACTTTAGTTGAATAGGTGTAACTTTTCAGGATATTTAGTATGAAATAAGCCCTTACCTCTGATGGATCATTCACAAACTGCACCATCAGTGACTCAAATTATTCAATATCCCAGCAGGGCTGGGGGAGTGGGTGTGGTGGGGGTTAAGTGTAATGGCATTGTCACTGGACTAGTAATCCAGAGGCCCAACATAATGATCACAAAACCATTGCTGATTATTGTGAAAATCCCTCAGGTTCCCTGTACCTGGTCTGGCCTACATGTGACTCCAGACCCACAGCAATGTGGTTGATTCTTAAATGGCCTAGCAAGCTTTTCATTGTAACTTCATTGCAGTGTTAATGTAAGCCTACTTGTGACAATAAGGATTATTATTATTAAGCTGCTCAGGCCCCATGAACAAATGAAAAGATGATGGTTTAAAAACCTTCCCCAGAACCAATGAGAATTCAGGATGCTGAGGAATTCACTCTGCCATTAGCTGATCACACGGTTCCATCCTTCACCTGATCTGAGGGCATCACATGGAGACTGGCTTCCACCACCCCTTGGGCAATTGGCAGCCAGGGTTTGTGCTCCTGATCACTGTCCAGTGACCCATGTCCCTGACATTCACCGTGCGTGATGGATGGTGTTTGTCTGAAATTACCATGAAACAATATCACCCAATCAATCAGACCCTTCAGAAGACAGATAAACTGACAAGTAGAAAAACATTCCAGGCCATCAAAGGCGTTTGTTCCAATTGTAGCATCACCAGGGAATGAAATCAATATTATACAATGAAGCAGAGATCGGGTTTGTGTGCTTCATACACCAGTGGTAACATTGGTCAGTCTCAGTGAGATTTTAAGCCCACACTAATTGGGAAGAGATGCCCATAATGTGTGTTCTCCTGAGAAATGGGTCCCCTTTGATAGGGGTGGTGTAAACTCATGGGATGAAAAGCAGGTTTTGAGGAGTCCTTAGCGAGGATGACTGAGGAGGTCATGGAAGTTGAGTAATATCATTGGCTGTGCCTGGCTGGCTCCCAGTATTGCTCTCCACTGTCACGCACTAAGAAGCTTTCTTGGTATGTCCATTATTCTGTGGGTGTAAAGAGTGTCTGCTCCGCTCTCTCCAGATCTTGTATTTGTAATAACTCTTCCTCCAAGCAAACCTGCCAATGCTCAGCATGAACATCCAGGAGACTGCGTACATGGCGGCTCCTGCCAGCTTCACAATAGGGAGGGGCAAAGGGGAAGATAACTCACAATACAGCAGTCTGCCCCCAACCCCGATCCGCACACCGAAAAACAGAAGCACAAACAGCAGGTCGACCACATCCCCCAGCACAGTGTGGTAACAGCCTGATTCTCGAAGAAACCAGCGGATCTGAAGGAATGGATTGGTCACTTCACTGCCAAAGATGACGGCATTGACTTCAACAGCTGAATGTTCCAAAACCAGCGGCATGACAATGCCCAGGATACTGAGGCTATGGTGAGAGAGCATGAGCAAACCCTCCGTTTGGAAATAGATACACCAACACATATCAAATATAAAATAACCCAACGACAGGCACAGCACCTGGATCTGAAGCTCTGTGTTTGGAGAGCCTGAAAAATAGACAAATTGCATTGAACTCTTATAACGTTGAAACTAAATTATTTCCACTTTACAAATCTCTCACCAGCTCAAACCCAGTATTTCTAACATTCACAATGGCCCCAACACGGATTCTCTTTGGTATTAAATCACTCAGGCACAAAATACAAAAATCAAAATACTACAGATGTTGGAAAACTGAATAGGAACAGAAAATGCTGGAAATACTCAATAGGTCAGACAGTAAAGAGAAGCAGATTTAATGTTTCTGCTCAATGACTTTTCATTGCAACTGTTTGAACAGCCTGACAAATACCAACATGTTGTAAGTAACTAAACTAGCTGAATGCAGCAATCTTGTGTAATAAAGGGTCAGAGAGCATCACCGAGGTCCCGCTTGCAGCATCTGGGCGCAGCAGTGATAACATCGGATGCCCTCATTGCACAGTGACATGAATGAAGGCCAGATTAATCCCCATAGTGAGGATGGAAAAAGGGGAGAGCCACCCCAGACATCTCCCCATAAACCCTTATCCTGTCACTCCAGACTGTTCCAGCAACATCCCGTTACCTCATCATCAAAGCGCTACCTGACCCCTGATCTCTGACCATTCCTTCCTTCAAAAGATTTAACCAAGAGAGAAACAGGAGAAAGTTTTTGTCAGGAAGAAAATCTCACCCTGAAATAAATAAATGCACATAGGCCAGCCCGATATGTATGTGATAAACATGAGCAGTAGAGACACAATGTGAATGATGAATTGCTTTGGCAATGATGGAGGTGTTTATCCCATCACATGGGGATCAAGCCTAATAGCCTTTCCTTCTTGGGCAAGATCAGAATCGATGCTGATGGTATAACACACACCAAGAGCCTGTAGGGTGCAAAGGGCATGAGTTATGCACTGGAGACAGTTAAAGCTGCTTGTTGGCTGTTGGTCTCCACAGTGCAAAGTCCAACACTTCAGACAAAATAAATACATTTGGCGCAGATCGGTGAATAAAGGCAGATAGTTTGAAACTTACTTAGGGCCTTAATTTGTGACTGAACAAACTCACTAGCATGTACGTAAATTACATAGAACAGTACAGCACAGAACAGGCCCTTCGGCCCTCGATGTTGTGCCGAGCATTGTCCGAAACCAAGATGAAGCTATCCCACTCCCTGTCATTCTGGTGTGCTCCATGTGCCTATCCAATAACCGCTTGAAAGTTCCTAAAGTGTCCGACTCCACTATCACAGCAAGCAGTCCATTCCACACCCTGACCACTCTCTGAGTAAAGAACCTACCTCGGACATCCCTCCTATATCTCCCACACTGAATCTTATAGTTATGCCCCCTTGTAACAGCTACATCCACCAGAGGAAATAGTCTCTGAACACTCACTTTATCTATCCCCCTCATCATCTTATGAACCTCTATTAAGTCGCCTCTCATCCTCCTCCGCTCCAAAGAGAAAAGCCCGAGCTCCCTCAACCTTTCCTCATAAGACCTATCCTGCAAACCAGGCAGCATCCTGGTAAATCTCCTTTGCACCCTTTCCAATGCTTCCACATCCTTCCTATAGTGAGGTGACCAGAACTGCACAAATTGTAACAATTGAGGTTAAGTATAAACTCAAGGGGAGGACTTCCGGTTGCGGCTATGCCTGGGTAGGTCACACGGTCGGCAGCTCCCGCCGATAACGGACGTTTGGGCCTTTTACGGAGCTCCAGCGGCATTTGGACGACGATTCCCGGTGTGGGAAGGGAGCAGTGAGGGTCCCCCAGCGCTGTATGGAGTGGACCAGGAGTGGGGCGGTCAAAAAGGCGGCTTTGGAGAAGAAAGAACGGGCGCGAAAAAACAAGATGGCGGCCGGCGGGGATCGGGCAGCGAGGGCCCAGTGGGCACGGGAGCAGCAGGAGTTTCTCCGAAGCTGCTTCGGTGAGTTAAAGGTGGAGATGTTGGCCCCTATAAAGGCTTCTATTGAAAGGTTGGTGGAGACCCAGATGCAGGGGACGGCGATCAAGGAGGTGCAGCAGAAGGCCTCTGATAACGAGGATGGGATTTTGGGCCTGGCGGTTAGAGTGGAGGCGCACGAGGCTCTGCACAAAAGATGGCAGGAGAGGCTGGAAGACATTGAAAACAGGTCAAGGAGACAGAACCTGCGGATTCTGGGTCTCCCTGAAGGCAGGGAGGGGTCGGATGCTGGGGCGTATGTGACCACGATGCTGGGAGGGGTGATGGGTGCGGGGGCTTTCCCGCGGCCCCTGGAGCTGGGTGGGGCGCACAGAGTCCTGGCCAGGAGGCCGAGGGCGAACGAGCCGCCGAGAGCTATGGTGGTAATATTCCACCGCTTCAGCGATAAGGAGCGTGTCCTGCGATGGGCGAAGAAGGAGCGGAGTAGCAGGTGGGAGAACTGTGAGATCCGTAGTTACCAGGACTGGGGTGCAGAGCTGGCCAAGAGGCGTGCGGGATTCAACCGGGCCAAAGCGGTCCTCCACAGCAAAGGGGTGAAGTTTGGGCTGTTACAACCGGCGAAGCTGTGGGTTACATATCAGGACCGGCACCACTATTTCCATACGCCGGATGAGGCGTGGACTTTTATAAAGAACAAGAAGCTGGACTCGAACTAATGGACTGCAGAATGTTGTTGGGGCATGCTGGTGGGGACTGGTGGGGGGGCTGGTGGGGACTGGGGGGTGGTGGGGTGGTGGGGGCTGGTGGGGTGGTGGGGGGGCTGGTGGAGTGGTGGGGGCTAAGGGCTGGTGGGGGGTGGGGGGGTGGTGGGGGCTGGGGGGGCTGGTGGAGTGGTGGGGCTGGTGGGGGGCTGGTGGGGTGGTGGGGGCTGGTGGAGTGGTGGGGGCTGGGGGGGCTGGGGCTGGTGGGGCGGTGGGGGCTGGTGGGATGGTGGGGGGCGGGGGGGTGGTGGGGGCTGGGGAGGCTGGTGGAGTGGTGGGGCTGGTGGGGGGCTGGTGGGGTGGTGGGGGCTGGTGGAGTGGTGGGGGCTGGGGGCTGGTGGGGGCTGGGGGGGGGCTGGGGCGGGGGGGTGGTGGGGGCTGGTGGGATGGTGGGGGGCGGGGGGGTGGTGGGGGCTGGTGGGATGGTGGGGGGCGGTGGGGTGGTGGGGCTGGTGGGGTGGTGGGTGGGTAGGGGCTGTGGGGCGGTGTTATGTTGGGTTTTCTCCCAGTGTTCTCTTTTGTTTTTGTTGCCCCCTGTGCCCTGGGGGTTCTGGGCTGGGTCGCAGTTGGGGAAGAGCTGCGTCACAGGTGATGGAGTTGGGCCAGACAGTGAGAGCAGTTTATTCGCTCAACGTTGGGGGTAGCACCCAAAGTTTGTTTGTTTGAGAGAGTTCTGTTTTTTTTTCTCTGTACACATGGGATGTAGGGGGGGGGGACTCTCTTTACCTCACTTAGTTGGGGGGGGGGGGGGGGGGGGGGGGGGGGGGGGGGGGGGGGGAGGTTGGAGACCCGTAGAGGGAGCCAATAGGGGCATTGGAGGTAGACGCGGGGGCGGATGGGGTCAGCATGAGTCAGCTGACTTGCGGGAGTGCAATGGGGGGGAAGGGGGGGGTTAAGCGAACGTTTGACTAGGGTGGGGGGGGGGGGGTTGAAGAGGGGGGAGGGCTGGGATGCTGCTTTGCTGATTGGAGGGGAATCAATTTTTGGAGTAAGAGGGAGAGTCGGGACAGGGAGACTCCGGCTGGGGGGCTGGAGTGTGCGGGAGGCGTGGGCACGTGGCTGGCCGAAAACGGGGATGGCTAGTCGGTGGGGGGAGGGTAATTAACCCCCCGACCAGGCTGACCATGTGGAACGTGAGGGGCCTGAATGGGCCGGTCAAAAGGGCCCGTGTGTTTTCGCACTGAAGCGGGTTAAAGGCAGACGTAGCCGTGCTACAAGAAACACATCTGAAGCTCACGGATCAAACCAGGCTGAGGAAGGGATGGGTGGGGCAGGTCTTCCACTCAGGGCTGGATGCGAAGACCAGAGGGGTCACAATCTTGGTGAGCAAGCGGCTGGCATTTGAGGCGGGGGGGGGGGGGGTATTGTGGCGGATAAAGGGGGTGGATATATTATGGTGAGTGGCAAACTGCAGGGAGCCCGGGTGGTGTTAGTGAATGTGTCTGCTCCGAATTGGGACGATGCATGAAGCGGATGTTGAGTAGGATTCCGGATTTGGAGTCAAGCAGTCTGGTAACGGGGGGGGGGGGGGCTTCAATACGGTCCTGGACCCGGCCCTGGATCGGTCTCGGTCTGGATCGGGTAAGAGGCCGGCAGCGGCCAAGGTCCTGAGGGGGTTCATGGACCAAATGGGGGTTCATGGACCAAATGGGGGGAATGGACCCTGGAGATTCGCTAGGCCAAGGGCGAAGGAGTTTTCTTTCTTCTCCCATGTCCACAAGGCGTACTCGCGGATTGACTTTTTCATGGTGAGTAGGGCGCTAATCCCGAGAATGGAGGGGGTACAGTAATCAGCCATTGCTATCTCGGACCATGCCCCACACTGGGTGGAGTTGGGGCTGGGGGAGGAGAGAGGCCAACGCCCTCTGTGGAGACTGGACGTAGGATTATTGGCGGATGAGGAGATCTGTGGGCGGATTCGGAGGAGTATCCAAAGCTATGTGGCGACCAACGATACTGGGGAGGTTTCAGTGAGTGTGGGCTGGGAGGCGCTGAAGGCAGTTATCAGGGGGGAGCTCATTTCAGTCAGGGCCCACAGGGAGAAGAGGGATAGGATGGAGAGGGAGGGGTTGGTGGGGGAGATACTTAGGGTGGACAGGAGGAATTCGGAATCCCCCGAGGAAGGGTTGTTAAAAGAACGGCGGAGTCTGCAGGCGGAGTTTGACTTGCTTACCACAGGGAAGGCAGAGGCTCAGTGGAGGAAGGTACAAGGAGCGATGTACGAGTATGGGGAGAAGGCAAGCAGGATGCTGGCGCACCAACTGCGGACGAGAGAGGCGGCCAGGGAAATTGGGGGAATTAGGGACGGGGGGTAACACAGTGCTGAGTTTGGCAAGGATCAATGAGGTCTTCAAGGACTTTTATGGTAAACTGTATGAGTCAGAACCCCTGGAGGTGGGGGGGGGGGGGGGGGGGGGGGGTGAGGAATTCATAGGGTGGGTTAAATTGCTGTATCAGGCCCCTGTAGCGAGTGTTTCGACGAACCGGCTGCGGTCGGAGTACTTTAGGCTACATCGAAGAATGAGGCAGGGGTGCCCCCTGCTGTTTGCCCTGGCAATTGAGCCGCTGGCCCCAGCACTGAGGGAGTCTACAAACTGGAGGGGGCTGGTTCAGAGGGGCGGGGGGGGGGGGGAGCATCGGGTTTCACTGTATGCGGATGACCTGCTCCTGTATATTTCGGATCCGGTGGAGGGGATGGGGGAAGGTCATGCAGATTCTTAAAGATTTCGGGGACTTTTCGGGGTATAAGTTGAATGTTGGGAAAAGCAAGCTTTTTGTGATACATGCGAGGGGCCAGGAAAAGAGGCTGGGAGAGCTACCGCTTAAGATGGTGGAGAGTAGCTTTCGCTATTTGGGAATACAGGTGGCTAAGAGTTGGGATGCCCTGCACAAGCTCAATCTAGCACGGCTGGTGGATCAGATGGAGGAGGACTTTAAGAGGTGGGACATGCTGCCACTTTCCCTGGCGGGCAGGGTGCAGTCCGTAAAGATGACGGTCCTCCCCAGGTTCTTGTTCATCTTCCAGTGCCTTCCCATCCTCATCCCCAAGTCCTTCTTCAACCGGGTGAACAGGATTATCACGGGACTTGTGTGGGCAAACAGGACCCCGCGTGTTAAGAGACTGTTCTTAGAGCGCAGTGGGGGGGGGGGGGGGGGGGGGGGGGGGGGGTTGATGGCGACATTGAGGATCTGGGGTCAGTGAGACGGCACAGGGGGGAGGTAAGGGCCTCAGTTTGGACCCCGATACGAAACAACCACAGGTTCGTTCCAGGTAGAATAGACGGTGGGTTACTAAGCTGGCGCAGAGCGGGTATCAAAAGGATGGGGAACTTGTTTATTGACAGGACTTTTGCTAGCCTGAGGGCGCTGGAAGAGAAATCTGGGTTGCCCCCAGGGAACACCTTTAGGTACCTGCAGGTCCGAGCTTTCGTGAGGAAGCAGGTGGGGGAATTTCCGCTGCTACCGGCCCGGAGGATACAGGACAGGGTGGTCTCGGGCGTGTGGGGAGGGGACGGAAAGGTATCGGACATATACCAGGAGCTGCAGGAGGCCTCGGTGGAGAAGCTGAAGGGCAAGTGGGAGGAGGAGCTGGGTGAGGGCCTGTGGGCAGACACCCTGGGCAGGGTCAATTCCTCCTCATCTTGTGCCAGGCTTAGCCTTGTTCAGTTTAAGGTGGTGCACCGGGCTCATATGACTATGACGAGAATGAGTAAGTTCTTTGGGGTGGAGGACGGGTGTGTGAGGTGTTCAGGGAGCCCAGCAAACCATGTCCATATGTTTTGGGCATGCCCGGCACTGACAGGATTTTGGAGAGGCTTTGTAAAGGCTATGTCCAAGGTCTTGGACACTCAGGTAAAGCCGAGCTGGGGGATAGCGATATTTGGGGTGTCAGAAGATCCGGGAATGCAGGAGCCGAAAGAAGCCGAAGTCTTGGCCTTTATGGATCTTGTTAATGTGGAGGGACGCGAAACTCCCAAGTGTGGAGACTTGGGTTAGTGACATGGCTGGGTTTCTAAGTTTGGAAAGGGTAAAGTTTGCCTTAAGAGGGTCCTTGCAGGGGTTCTCCAGGCGGTGGCAACCGTTCCTTAACTTTCTCGCGGAACATTAAGTGGAGGTCAGCAGCAGCAGCAGCAAGCCAGGGGGGGGGGGGGGGGGGGGGGCGGGCGGTATGGGTGGTGGATAGATTTTACTTGTAAAGGGCAGATACCCCACCTTGCTTTGTTAAGTTGTTAATTCGTTTTTCTTTATTATTTTTATGTTTTTTGTTGTTTTCTTTCTGTAGTGGTTTGTAAAATTTTGTAAAAATTTTGAATAAAAACAAATTTAAAAAACAAAGTATAAACTCAAGGGTATTGGAGGGCATTGATTGCAGCATCCAAAGATACTTACCACACAGGAAGTGAGTCAAGATAGGAGGTATATTTTACAGTGATTCACTCTGTGAATAAATCTATACCAAGTAAAGGTTGGCTCTGGTGTCTTCCTTCACTGACTGGCTATCAGAGTGTATTTCAGTCTGACACTTGGTTTGATTGCTTCAATCATGAAAAGCAGAACATGTCATCAGTCCATTACTGAATGTTCTACATGTATTGTTCTCCAACCTTCACTCTCGAGGTCAGCACATGTAGATAAAAATGTATTCAAGAATGTTGCTGAGCACAGACTGGAAAGAGCAAACCAGTTAGACAGTGACTACAATCCTGGATTCAGGAGTCCCACCAACTTGGAGTCAGCTAATGCTGGCCTGTTGTTACCATTCATCTTGTTAATTAAGAATTGATACTGATAATGATCTTTTCCTAACACCAGGTTATCCCAGAACTCACCTGCATGAGTGAAGGGCCAGGGGCCATCGATAAATCCAACATACGCAGATAAAAGAACAATGAGAATTCCATGTATGAGAGATACCAGGCGACAGTTCCACTCATAGCAGTATTGGCTGTTGATCTGACAGAAGGAGATGTAAAGTAACACCCAACTGATCAAACCGCACAGCACCAGGAGGATAGGGGCAACCATCTCACTAGAATAAAGAAAAACATTAAAACATCTGCCCAGATATGATGAGATACAGCAGTAGCCAAGATGAGGGTAGAGAAGTTTGGGGAAGGGACAATATCTTCATAAATTATATACATCAAACCAATAAACCTATCAGCAACATCGTCCATTGAATTCAAAGACTCTTGCGCTTTTACAAGGAACACAAAACATTAGCATGCAGGTACAGCAAGAATTAGAAAGGCTCATGACATGTTGGCCTTTATTGTAAGAGGACTGAATGGGCGGCACGGTGGCACAGTGGTTAGCACTGCTGCCTCACGGCACTGAGGACCCGGGTTCGATCCCGGCCCCAGGTCACTGTCCGTGTGGAGTTTGCATATTCTCCCCATGTTTGCGTGGGTTTCGCCCCCACAACCCAAAGATGTGCAGGGTAGGTGGATTGGCTATGCTAAATTGCCCCTTAATTGGAAAAAAATAATTGGGTACTCTAAACTTATTTTTTTTAAATTGTAGAGGACTGGAGTCCAGGAATAAAGAAATATTTCTATAATTGTATAGGGTTTTAGTGAGACCACATTTAATAATAATAATAATTTTTATTATTGTCACAAGTAGGCTTACATTAACACTGCAATTAAGTTACTGTGAAAATCCCCTAGTCCTGTGATGAGAGGCTGAATAAATTGGCTTTTTGAAGAATAAGAATAATTGAAACCTATAAAATTGAGAATAGGTTTGATAGGGCGGACGCTGAGAGATTGTTTCTGCTGGTCGGGGAATTTAAAATCCAGGGGCAGAGTCTCAGTGTACAGAGACAATCATTTATGACTGAGATGAAGAAACATTGCTTCACTCAAAGAGCTGTGAATATTCGGAATTCTCTATCCCAGAAGTTGTGGATGTTCCATTGCTGAATACATTCTCGGGGAATAAAGAGATATGAGGAACGGAGCTCCGAGGTCAGCCATGATGATATTGAATGGATGAGGAGGCTCCACGGGGTGCAGACTCTTACCTTCACTCAGTTTTCCATGGCTAGTTACAGTGCAGCAATGACCCGATGCCAGGGTGGCCACCAGGGATCAGGTCAGACGTACCAGACAGAAAGATATGAGCTGCTGTCTCGCCAGGTCAAGTGCAAAAGATGGGATGATAAATCATCCCAATTTCATAAATACCATGATGTTATTACCACTACAGAAAACAACTACAAAACCTCACAGATTAGGGTTCAAAATTCATTCTTACTCAGTTTAGGGAAACTGACTCCAGTGATAATCCAGTAGCGTTCTTGCTCAATCCGTTGTATCTCCAGGTGGTGGTCACCCCCTGTGCTGAATGTAAAGCCCAGGCCGTTATAGACACAATCACTTCACCAATTGTCACTCAGAAACCAAACTTAGATTCCAGCCTGGAACTCCGGTATCTGTTATTCTATTTATTTTATATTGATTCACAGGATGTGGATGTCACTGACTTGGCCAGCATTTATCACTAATTATCCTTGGTAAGATGCTGGTGAGCAGTAGTTTTGAACCATTGCCATCCCTGTGGTGTAGGTACACCACAGTGGTGTTGGGAAGGGAATTCCAGGATATGATTGAGTAACAATGGATCTTTACAAACAAGGGGATGTCATCAGGGCCTCAAGCCTGTTTCACTATTCAATGAGATTATGGTTGATCTACTTCTGAACTCCATTTAGCTCCCCGATATCCTTCTCAAACTAAAATCTTTCGATCCGAGTCTTGAAAGCTCGAATTGTCCCCCAGCATCGATGGCCTTTGTGGGCAAGAGCCCCAGTTGTTCATTATCATTTGTGGAAAATCGCTTCCCACTTTCACTCTTAAACAGTCACACTCCTAATATTGTTACTAAATCTTGTCTAGCCTGTTCGCCGGTCAGTTCTAAATCATAGAACATAGAACAGTACAGCACAGAACAGGCCCTTCGGCCCTCGATGTTGTGCCGAGCAATGATCACCCTACTCAAACCCACATATCCACCCTATACCCGTAACCCAACAACCCCCCCTTAACCTTACTTTTTTTTTTAGGACACTACGGGCAATTTAGCATGGCCAATCCACCTAACCCGCACATCTTTGGACTGTGGGAGGAAACCGGAGCACCCGGAGGAAACCCACGCACACACGGGGAGGACGTGCAGACTCCACACAGACAGTGACCCAGCCGGGAATCGAACCTGGGACCCTGGAGCTGTGAAGCATTTACACTAACCACCATGCTACCGTGCTGCCCCTAAATCAATGGGCTGGATTCTCTGCTATCCCGGCCGTGTGTGTCTTGGCGGCGCACCGTTCGCTGGCTGCGGGATTCTGTCTTCCTGCCGTTTGTCAATGGGATTTCCCACTGAAGCCCCCCCCCCCCCCCCCCCCCCCCGGGAAATCCGGTGAGAAAACTGAATCGCAGCAGCTGGAGAATCCCAGCCATTGAATAAACTGTGCTGTATACACTTTAGAAATTATTACCATCAATATAAAAATTAAAATCTCCCCATATAACTGCTTCACTAGGAGCCTCTCTATCTTTGTCTTTATCCCTCACAGATGTCAGCAAGTCTGTAGAAACTCACGCCAGAATCTTGGATCCGTTGCTGTTTATCTTTGCATCAATTAGACAGGCCATTACTCCAGAGTTCCAGCATGATTGTTAATACATTGCCAGCACACAATGGATTCTCTCCAAACTTTAGTACTACATCCTGAGAGCCAAAAACAGAAAAGATGACATTGAACTCAATGGCCAGTCTCAGCTTGGTGTGAATCAGACTATTGGGTTAATCCCCTTTATCTGTCGCATGCAGTCATTTAGTGATCACTGTCTGAGATTAAAAGCTCCTCTTTGTTTTAGCTCCCACTTTACTGGGTCAATGTTGTCATCAGCAATTGAACATTTGCAAAGCTGCAATGGGATTTTTTGAATGCCATGTTGCATCATGCTGCCCTCCTCCTCAGTATCAGCCACAACTCCTCATTTAGTTTCACCTGAAAATTTAACCCCCCCTCTGCTTTCTATAGTCAATTTACTATCTAATCAGCTATTTACCCTGACTCCATATACCCAACCTCTCTGCTGTGCATCTTGTAAACAGTACACACGGCTGCCATTGTGCATCGGTGGTGGAGGGAGTGAATGTTTGTGAAAGGGGGAACAATCAAGCGGCTGCTTTGTCCTGGATGGTGTTGAGCTTCTTGAGTGTTGTTGGAGCTGCACTCATCCAGGCAAGTGGAGAGTATTCCATCACACTCCTGACTTGTGCCTTGTAGATGGTGGACAGGCTTTTGGGGGTCAGGAGGTGAGTTACTCACCGCAGGATTCCTAGGGCGCGATTCTCTGCAAATGCGGAGAGTCGTAAAGGCTGCCGTGAAACTGACCGTGTTTCACGGCAGCCTCCGCGCCCCCTCCCGGGACCCGATTCTCCTCCCCGGTCGGGGCTAGCAGCGGGGCCCCGTGAACCACGGCATCGCAGGCTTAGCGACCGCCGCTAAGCCTGCGCGCCAAGGGTCACGGCGGCTGACGCGCACGATGACGTCAGCCGCGCATGCGCGGATTGGACAGCTCCAACCCGCGCATACGCGGATTACATCATCACGCATATGCGTCAAACCCGCGCATGCGCGGGCCGTCATGTCCCTCAGCCGCCCCGCGGACTGATCTTGCGGGGCGGCGGAGGAACAAAGAGTGCACGGGTATCGGACCCGCTGCCCGCGATCGGTGGGCACCGATCGCGGGCCCATGCCACCCTTGGCACGGCGGTGGTGCGGCCGTGCCAATCAGTGCCATGGTTGTCGGGAACGGAACTTTGCGGCCGTTTTCACGAACGGTGAGAGCAGGTGTGTTTGCGTTCGTGAAAATGGCCGTAAAGGCCTGGGGACTCGGCCCATCGGATAGGGGAGAATCGCTGTTCGCCGTAAAAAAAACGGCGAGCAGCGATTCGTGTCGTGGGGGGGGGGGGGGGGGGGGGAGAATAGCGGGAGGTCGGGAAAAATGTCGGGAAGGCCCTCCCGCTATTCTCCGACCCGTCGTGGGGGGCGGAGGATCGCGCCCCTAGCCTTTGACATGCCTTGGTAGCCACAGTGTTAATGTGGCTAGTCCAGTTCAGTTTCTGATCAATGGTAAATTCCAGAATGTTGATTGTGGGTGATTCAGCGATGGTAATGCCATTGAATGTCAAGAGGCAGTGATTAGATCCTCTCTTGTGGAGTGTCATTGCCTGGTACTTGTGTAGCGCGAATGTATCTTGTCACTTGTCACCCCAAGCCTGGATATTGTCCAGGTCTTGCTGCATTTGGACATGGACTGCTTCTTTATCTGAGGAGTCGCGAATGGTGCTGAACATCGTGCAGTCATCCGCAAACATCCCCACTTGTGACCTTATGATGGAAGAATGGTCATTGATGAAGCAGCTGAAGATGGTTGGGCTGAGGACACTACCCTGAAGAACTCCTGCAGTGATGTCCTGGAGGACTGACGTCCAACCACCACAACCATCTTTCTTTGTGCCAGGTATGTTGTCGAGCAAGGGAACCGTAGTTTATTAAGGAAGTTGAAGCACTTGTCAAGAGGAAGAAGAAGGCTTATGTTAGGATGAGACATGAAGGCTCAGTTAGGGCACTTGAGAGTTACAAGTTAGCCAGGAAGGACCTAAAGGGAGAGTTAAGAAGAGCGAGGAGAGGACACGAAAAGTCATTGGCGGATAGGATCAAGGAAAACCCTAAGGCTTTCTATAGGTATATCAGGAACAAAAGAATGACTAGAGTAAGATTAGGGCCAATCAAGGATAGTAGTGGAAGGTTGTGTGTGGAATCAGAGGAGATAGGGGAAGCGTTAAATGGATATTTTTCGTCAGTGTTTACACTGGAGAAAGACAATGTTGTCGAGGAGAATACTCAGGTTCAGTCGACCAGGCTAGATGGAATTGAGGTTCACAAGGAGGAGGTGTTAGCAATTTTGGAAAGTGTCAAAATAGATAAGTCCCCTGGGCCAGATGGGATTTATCCTAGGATTCTCTGGGAAGCCAGGGAGGAGATTGCAGAGCCTTTGTCCTTGATCTTTATGTCGTCTTTGTCGACAGGAATAGTGCCGGAAGACTGGAGGATAGCAAATGTTGTCCCTTTGTTCAAGAAGGGGAGTAGAGACAACCCTGGTAATTATAGACCTGTGAGCCTTACTTCGGTTGTGGGTAAAATGTTGGAAAAGGACTTCCGGTGGCTATGATGGAGTAGGAAGCCACACATTTGGGAGCTCCCGTTTTAAAGAGATTTTTCGGCTCTTTTAAGAGCCCAAAACGGAAATTTTTCGACGTCTCCCGGTGGGGGAAGGTGTGCTGAACGACTTTCCCTGCAGTCCATGCCTCGAACTCGGAGTGGAAAGGGGGAAAAAACAGCAGCAGCTCCTCAGAAAAAACGGGGGAAGGGATCCAAGATGGCCGCCGACAGAGCTCCAGAGGATTGGAGGCAGTGGGCCCAGGAGCAACAAACTGATCTCCTGCGCTGCTTTAAAGAATTCAAGGATGAAGTACTGAGCTCTCTGCAGGAAACGAACAGAAGGCTGTCAGAGATTCAGTCCACCCAGGGTGCTGCCATCAAGGAGTTGCAGACGCAGGCCATTGAACGAGAGGAGGAGGCCGTGGTCCTCGTGAGTAAGGTGGAGGGGCACGAGGCACTCCACAAGAAGTGGCAGGAACGCTTCGAGGAGCTGGATCACCGCATGAGGCGGAAAAACCTGCGGATCTTGGGCCTTGCGGAGGGGCTGGAGGGATCGGACCTGACAGCCTATGTGGCTGTAATGCTGAATTCGCTAGTGGGGGCCGGGTCTTTCCATCTGCCCTTGGAGCTGGAGGGAGCGCACAGGGTGCTGGCCAGGAGGCCCAAGGAAGATGAACTCCCGCGTGCGGTGCTGGTGAGGTTCCACCGGTTCAGTGATCGGGAGTGTGTGCTGCGCTGGGCCAAGAAGGTGAAGAGCAGCAATTGGGAGAATGGGGTAGTGCGGATCTACCAGGACTGGAGTGCGGAGGTGGCTAAGCGGCGGTCCGGATTTAATCGGACGAAAGAGATGCTTTATTGAAAAAAGATAAAGTTCGGAATGTTGCAGCCCGCGCGACTGTGGGTAACTTATTCGGACCGGCATTATTATTTTGATTCCCCGGAGGAGGCGTGGGCCTTCGTGCGGACGGAGAAACTGGACTTGAACTAGGGGTTGGGGGCTGCGAGGTCGGCTGTAATATATTAGTGCTGGTTTCTGCTGTTGCTGTGTTCTCTTTTTCTTCTGTTTTTTCTTCTTGTTTTAGTACTTATGCAATTTTGATATGGTTATTTACGGAGGGGTTGTTCTGCTATGTTTTTGTTTTTGTGCTGTGGGGCATTGTTTGGGTTGTGTATCTTGAGGGGAGGGGAGGGGGGTATGTTGTATTCTATGTCGGAGTGGGGGTATGGGGGGGCTGATATTTGGGAGCTGCGTCAGAAGGGTGTGGTGGGGCAGTGCGAAAGCGCTGGCTTTCCTCTGGTTTCCCGCGCTGCGGGGCTGGGGGGTGGAGACGGTGACGGGGGAGGCGGGGCCTTAACTGGTTCTTCCCCGCGCTGGAGCGGTGCCAGGAGGAGGGATAGATTGGGGGATGATCCCACTTCGGGAGGGGTCGGGCTATTGGCGGGAGTTTCCGGGGTCAGCAGAAGTTAGCTGACCCACGGAAGTACAATGGAGGACGGTTCACGGCTGGGAGGGTTCCTAGCCTGGGGGGGAAGGGAGGGGGGGAAAGGGGAATACCGGGTTGCTGCTGGTAGGGTCAAGAAGGAGCTGGTGGGGGCTGGGGGGACAGAGGTGAGGGGTTGTCGCTATGGGGATGGGGTCAAGCAGGGGGTGCTGGCCTGGGGCGGGCAGTCGACGGGCTATGGCTAGCCGACGGGGGAGGGGGGCGGGACGCCCTCTGATTCAGTTGGTCACCTGGAATGTGAGAGGGTTGAATGGGCCGGTGAAGCGGTCTAGGGTACTGGCTCACCTGAAGGGGCTAAAGGCAGATGTGGCAATGCTTCAGGAGGCCCACCTGAGGGTGGCGGACCAGGTCCGCCTGAGGAAGGGGTGGGTGGGGCAGGTTTTCCACTCGGGGTTGGATGTGAAGAACCGGGGAGTGGCGATTCTGGTGGGGAAAAATGTGTTGTTTGAGGCATCGGAGGTGGTGGCGGATAAGGGGGGTAGGTATGTTATGGTTAGGGGCAGGCTACAAGGAGAGAAGGTGGTACTGGCTAGTGTGTATGCCCCAAATTGGGACGATGAGGGCTTTATGAGGCGTATGTTGGGACGGATCCCGGATCTGGAGGCGGGAGGTCTGATCATAGGGGGGGACTTTAATAGGGTGTTGGATCCTTCACTGGATCGGTCCAGTCCAGGATGGGTAGGAGGCCGGCGGCGGCCAAGGTACTGAGAGGGTTTATGGACCAGATGGGTGGAGTGGATCCATGGAGGTTTGTGAGGCCGAGGGCACGCGAGTACTCTTTCTTCTCCCACGTACATAGGGTCTACTCTCGGATAGATTTCTTCGTGGTGAGTAGGGGACTGATTCCGAGAGTGGAGGAGGCTGAGTATTCGGCCATTGCAATCTCCGACCACGCTCCGCATTGGATAGAGTTGGAGATGGGGGAGGTGCGGGACCAACGTCCGTTGTGGCGGTTGGATGTGGGGTTGTTGGCGGAGGAGGAGGTGTGTAGGAAGGTCCGGGCAAGTATTGAGGGGTACCTTGAGGTGAATATACGGGGGAGGTTCAGGTGGGGATGGTCTGGGAAGCCCTGAAGGCAGTGATTCGTGGGGAGCTGATATCCATCCGGGAACACAGGGAGAGGAGCGAGAGGAGTGAGAGGGATAGACTGGTGGGAAAGATGCTGGAGGTGAACAGGAGGTACGCAGAGGCACCAGAGGAGGGACTGTTGGGGGAGAGGCGCAGCCTGCAGGCTAAATTTGATTTGCTGACCACTAGATAGGCGGAGGCACAGTGGAGGAAGGCACAAGGGGCAGTGTACGAACATGGTGAAAAGGCGAGTAGGATGCTGGCTCATCAGCTCCGTAAGCGGGATGCCGCTAAGGAGATTGCTGGAGTGAAAGATAAGAGTGGGAATGTGGTGCGGAAGGGGGTAGAGGTGAATGAGGTCTTCAAGGACTTTTACGGGGAACTGTACCGGTCGGAGCCAACGGGGGAGAGGAGGGGAATGGAAAGGTATCTCGACGGGCTATCTTTCCCGAAGGTGCAGGAGGAGCAAGTGGAGGGGTTCGGGGCACCGATTCAGCTGGAGGAGCTAGTTAAGGGGATCGGGCAGATGCAGTCAGGGAAGGCACCGGGGCCGGATGGGTTCCCGGTGGAATTTTATAAAAAGTTTGTGGACCTAGTGGGCCCCTTGCTGGTGCAGACACTCAATGAAGCGTGGGAAGGGGGGACTTTGCCCCCGACGATGTCGCGGGCGCTGATCTCGTTAATTTTAAAGAAGGACAAGGACCCCCAGCAGTGTGGTTCATACAGGCCCATATCTCTCCTCAACGTGGATGCTAAGGTGCTGGCAAAAATCCAGGCCACCAGGATAGAGGACTGTGTGCCAGGGGTTGTGCACGAGGACCAGACAGGTTTTGTGAAGGGAAGGCAGCTGAACACGAATGTGCGGAGATTGCTGAATGTCATTATGATGCCGGCGATTGAGGGGGAGGCAGAGATAGTGGTGGCGCTGGATGCGGAGAAGGCCTTCGATAGAGTGGAGTGGGGGTACCTATGGGAGGTGTTGGGGAGGTTTGGATTTGGTGAAGGGTTCATTAGATGGGTAAGGCTGCTATATGAGGCCCCGATGGCGTGCGTGGCCACGAATAGGAGGAGGTCGGAGTACTTCCGGCTTTACCGAGGACCAGGCAGGGTTGCCCCCTGTCCCCCTTGTTGTTTGCACTGGCAATCGAGCCGCTGGCGATGGCATTGAGAGATTCAGAGAGGTGGAGAGGCTTGGTGCGAGGTGGAGAGGAACATAGGGTGTTGTTGTATGCCGACGACCTGTTACTGTATGTGGCGGACCCGGTGGGAGGGATGCCGGGAGTGATGGAGCTGCTAGCTGAGTTTGGGACCTTTTCAGGTTATAAATTAAACTTAGGCAAGAGCGAGGTGTTTGTGGTGCACCCTGGAGACCAGGAGGAAGGAATTGGTAGGCTCCCGCTTAGGCGGGCAGGGGAGAGCTTTAGGTACCTGGGGGTGCAGGTGGCCAGGGACTGGGGGACTCTCCACAAGCATAACTTTACCAGACTGGTAGATCAGATGGAGGAGGAGTTCAGGAGGTGGGACATGCTGCCATTATCGTTGGCGGGGAGGGTACAGTCCGTCAAAATGACGGTGCTTCCGAGGGTCTTGTTCCTTTTTCAGTGCCTGCCCATCTTCATCCCCAGGGCCTTCTTTAGGAGAGTGACCGGCAGTATTCTGAGCTTTGTGTGGGCACATGGGACTCCGGGAGTGAGGAGGGTGTTTCTGGAGCGAGGAAGGGATAGAGGCGGGCTGGCGCTGCCCAACCTTCTGGGGTACTATTGGGCAGCCAATGTGTCAATGGTGCGTAAATGGGTGATAGAGGGGGGAGGGGCGGCGTGGAAAAGAATGGAGATGGCGTCATGTAGAGGTACGAGCCTGGGTGCCATGGTAACGACACCATTGCCGCTCTCCCCTAATAGGTTTACCATGAACCCGGTGGTGGCGGCGACCCTAAGAATCTGGGGACCGTGGAGACGGCATCGGGGGGAAACAGGGGGCTCGATGGAGGCTCCACTGGGTGGAAATCATCGGTTCATCCCGGGGAACACGGATGGGGGATTTGTTCCTTACCTATCTTTGAGCCAGGAAGTCCAGAAAAGGCTGCCATCGTTTATAGAACCCTTGTATTGATCCTCTCAGGGCAAATTTGACCCTCTCCAATTTTATAAATCCCGCCATGTCACTGATCCAGGTTTCAACACTTGGGGGCCTCGCATCCTTCCACTGCATCAAGATCCTCCGCCGGGCTACTAGGGACGCAAAGGCCAGGACACCGGCCTCTTTCGCCTCCTGCACTCCCGGCTCTACCGCTACTCCAAACATCGCGAGTCCCCACCCTGATTTGACCCTGGATCCAACCACCCTCGACACCGTCCCCGCCACCCCCTTCCAGAATTCTTCCAGTGCCGGGCATGCCCAGAACATATGGGCGTGGTTCGCTGGACTCCCCGAGCATCTGGTGCACCTGTCCTCACCCTCAAAAAACCTACTCATCCTAGTCCCGGACATGTGGGCCCGGTGCAGCACCTTAAATTGGATGAGACTAAGCCTCGCACATGAAGAGGAAGAGTTGACTCTCTCCAAGGCATCCGCCTAAGTCCCGTCCTCTATCTGCTCCCTAAGTTCCCCCTCCCATTTACCCTTCAGTTCCTCCACTGACGACTCCTCCACCTCCTGCATTACCTTATAGATGTCAGACACCTTCCCCTCTCCTACCCACGCCCCCGAAAGCACTCTGTCCATTGTCCCCCGCGAGGGCAGCAAAGGGAACTCCCTCTACCTGTCGCCTAGCAAACACCTTTACCTGTAAGTATCTGAACATGTTCCCTTGGGGGAGCCCAAATTTATCTTCTAGTTCCCCCAGGCCCGCAAACCTCCCACCAATAAACAGGTCCCTCAATTTACTGATGCCCACCTTTTGCCACCCCCTAAATCCCCCATCATTGTTCCCCGGGATGAACCGATGATTTCCACCCAATGGAGCCTCCATCGAGCCCCCTGTTTCCCCCCTCTGCCGTCTCCACTGTCCCCAGATTCTGAGGGTCGCCGCCACCACCGGGCTCGTGGTAAACCTCTTAGGAGAAAGCGGCAACGGCGCCGTTACCAAGGCACCCAGGCTCGTACCTCTGTAGGACGCCATCTCCATTCTTTTCCACGCCGCCCCCCCCCCCCCCCCCCCCGCCCAATCACCCATTTACGCACCATTGACACACTGGCCGCCCAATAGTACCCCAAAAGGTTGGGCAGCGCCAGCCCGCCTCTATCCCTCCCTCGCTCCAGGAAAATCCTCTTCACTCTCGGAGTCCTATGTGCCCACACAAAGCTCAAAATACTGCTAGTCACTCTCCTAAAGAAGGCCCTGGGGATGAAGATGGGCAGGCACTGAAAGAGGAACAAGAACCTCGGAAGCACCGTCATTTTGAAGGACTGCACCCTCCCCGCCAACGACAATGGCAGCATGTCCCACCTCTTGAACTCCTCCTCCATCTGGTCCACAAGCCTGGTGAAATTATGCTTGTAAAGAGTCCCCCAGACCCTGGCCACCTGTGCCCCCAGGGACCTAAAACTCTCCCCTGCCCTCCTAAGCGGGAGCCTACCAATTCCTTCCTCCTGGTCTCCAGGGTGCATCACAAACACCTCACTCTTGCCTAAATTTAGTTTATAGCCTGAAAAGGTCCCAAACTCAGCTAGCAGCTCCATCACCCCCGGCATCCCTCCCACCGGGTCCGCCACATACAGTAACAGGTCATCGGCATACAACGACACCCTATGTTCCTCCCCACCTCGCACCAAACCTCTCCACCTCTCTGAATCTCTCAACGCCATCGCCAGCGGCTCGATTGCCAGTGCAAACAACAAGGGGGACAGGGGGCAACCCTGCCTGGTCCCTCGGTAAAGCCAGAAGTACTCCGACCTCCTCCCATTCGTGGCCATACACGCCATCGGGGCCTCATATAGCAGCCTCACCCATCTAATAAACCCTTCACCAAATCCAAACCTCCCCAACACCTCCCATAAGTACCCCCACTCCACTCTATCGAAGGCCCTCTCTGCATCCAGCGCCACCACTATCTCTGCCTCCCCCTCAATCGCCGGCATCATGATGACATTCAACAATCTCCGCACATTCGTGTTCAGCTGCCTTCCCTTCACAAACCCTGTCTGGTCCTCGTGTACAACCCCTGGCACACAGTCCTCTATCCTGGTGGCCAGGATTTTTGCCAGCACCTTGGCATCCACATCGAGGAGAGATATGGGTTTGTATGAACCACACTGCTGGGGGTCCTTGTCTCTCTTTAGGATTAACGAGATCAGCGCCCGCGACATCGTCGGAGGCAAAGTCCCCCCTTTCCACGCTTCATTAAGTGTCCGCACCAGCAAGGGGCCCACTAGGTCCACAAACTTTTTATAAAATTCCACCGGGAACCCATCCGGCCCCGGCGCCTTCCCTGACTGCATCTGCCCGATCCCCTTGACTAGCTCCTCCAGCTCAATCGGCGCCCCCAACCCCTCCACCTGCACCTTCGGGAAAGATAGCCCGTCGAGATACCTTTCCATTCCCCTCCTCTCCACCGTTGGCTCCGACCGGTACAGTTCCCCGTAAAAGTCCTTGAAGACCTCATTCACCTCAACCCCCTTCCGCACCACATTCCCACTCTTGTCTCTCACTCCAGCAATTTCCTTAGCGGCATCCCGCTTGCGGAGCTGATGAGCCAGCATCCTACTCGCCTTTTCACCATGTTCGCACACTGCCCCTTGTGCCTTCCTCCACTGTGCCTCCGCCTTTCTAGTGGTCAGCAAATCAAATTTAGCCTGTAGGCTGCGCCTCTCCCCCAACAGTCCCTCCTCTGGTGCCTCTGTGTACCTCCTGTCTACCGACAGCATCTTTCCCACCAATCTATCCCTCTCACTCCTCTCGCTCCTCTCCCTGTGTGCCCGGATGGATATCAGCTCCCCACGAATCACTGCCTTCAGGGCTTCCCAGACCATCCCCACCTGGACCTCCCCGTATCATTCACCTCGAGGTACCCCTCAATACTTGCCCGGACCCTCCGACACACCTCCTCCTCCGCCAACAACCCCACATCCAACCGCCACAACGGGCGCTGATCCCACACCTCCCCCATCTCCAACTCTATCCAATGCGGAGCGTGGTCGGAGGTTGCAATGGCCGAATACTCGGCCTCCTCCACTCTCGGAATCAGTCCCCTACTCACCACGAAGAAGTCTATCCGAGAATAGACCCTATGTACGTGGGAGAAGAAAGAGTACTCCCGTGTCCTCGGCCTCACAAACCTCCATGGATCCACCCCTCCCATCTGGTCCATAAACCCTCTCAGTACCTTGGCCGCCGCCGGCCTCCTACCCGTCCTAGAGCTGGACCGATCCAGTGAAGGATCCAACACCGTATTGAAGTCCCCCCCCATAATCAAACCTCCCGCCTCTAGATCCGGGACCCGTCCCAGCATACGCCCGTATTGTCCCAATTTGGGGCATACACACTAGCAAGTACCACCTTCTCTCCTTGTAGCCTGCCCCTAACCATAACATACCTTACCCCCTTATCCGCCACCACCTCCGATGCCTCAAATGACACATTTTTCCCCACCAGAATCACCACTCCCCGGTTCTTCACATCCAACCCAGAATGGAAAACCTGCCCCACCCACCCCTTCCTCAGACAGACCTGGTCCGCCACCTTCAGGTGGGTCTCCTGAAAGTGGGCTCTTTCCTAAGGGCCGGTGCAAACTCAATGTGCCAAATGGCCTCCTTCTCCACTATAGATTCTATACCCACAGCCCTTCCGGCATCAATTATCTTTGTCACCTCTTCAAAAAACTCAATCAAGTTGGTGAGACATGACCTTCCCCGTACAAAACCATGCTGTCTGTCACTAACTAGTCCATTTCCCTGCAAATGTGCATACATACTGTCTCTCAGTATCTTATCCAAAAGCCATAATTTAAGAAGGTTGCAAGGATAACCCGGGTATTTATAGGCCAGTGAGCTTGACGTCAGTGATGGTGGAATTGTTGGAAAAGATTCTCAGAGATAGGATCTATGCACATTTGGAAGGGTATGGTCTTATAAGCGACAGACCGCTTGGTTTTGAACGAGGGAGGTCATGTCTCACCAATTTAATTGAGTTGCTTGAAGAGGTGACAAAAATGATTTACGAGGGAAAGGCTGTGGATGTTGTCTACATGGATTTTAGTAAAGCATTTGATAAGGTCCCTCATGGCAGGCTGGTGCAAAATATTTAATCGCACAGGGTCAGGGGTGAACTAACTGGATGGATCCAGAACTGGCTTGGCCATAGAAGACAAAGGGTAACAGTGGAAGGGTGTTTTTTTGAATGGAGGTCTGTAAGTAGTGGTGTCGCGCAGGGATCAGTATTGGGACCTCTGCTCTTTTTAATATATATAAATGACTTGGAAGAAAACATAGCTGGTCTGATTAGCAAGTTTGCAGATGATACTAAGATTGCAGGAGTTGCGGATAGTGTTTAAGATTGTCAGAGAATACAACAGGATATAGATAGGTTGCAAAATTGGGCGGAGAAATGGCAGATGGAATTTAACCCGGGCAAATGTGAGGTGATGCATTTTGGTGGATCCAATTCAGGTGGCAGCTATAAAATAAATGGCAGAACCATCAGGAGCAGAGACACACAGAGAGATCTGGGCGTGCAGGTCCACACATCCTTAAAAGTGGCAGCACAGGTGGAAATGGTGGTAAAGAAAGCATATGGCATGCTTGCCTTCATAGGACAGGGTATTGAGTATAAAAGCTCGCAAATTATATTACAGTTATATAGAACGTTGGTTAGGCCACATTTGGAATACTGTGTCCATTTCTGGTCACCACATTACCAGAAGGACGTGGAGGCTTTGGAGCTAGTACAGAAAGGGTTTACCTGGTATGGAGGGTATTAGCTATGAGGAGAGATTGAATAAACTGAGATTGTTCTCCCTAGAGAGACGGAGGCTGAGGGACGACCTGATAGTAATTTATAAAATTATGAGGGGTAAAGATAGGGTGAAAAGTTGGAGGCTTTTCCCAGCATGGAAATGATAATTACAAGGGGGCACAAGTTCAAGATAGGTTCAGTGGAGAAGTGCGGGGAAGGTTTTTTTACACAGAGGGTGGTGGTGGCCTGGAATGCACTGCCAAGTGAGGTGGGTTGAGGCAGATACGTTAGCGGCCTTTAAGACTTATCTGGATAGACACATGAACTGACGGGGTATAGAAGGATATAGGCGGTTGGTCTAGATAGGACACGTGATCGGCGCAGACTTGGAGGATGAAGGCCCTGTTCCTGTGCTGTATTGTTCTTTATTCTCCCTGGTGAATATCGATGCAAAGTACTCATTAAGGATTTCACCCAGTTCCTGTGATTCCATGCATAACTTCCCTCCGTTGTCCTCGAGTGGGCCTACTCTTTCTCTTACTGCTAATATATGCATAAAATGCCTTGGGATTCTTGACCATATTTGCTAAAGGCATTCATGGCCCCTTTTTGCCCTTCTAATTCCA
>NC_052164.1:105985566-106124293 GCF_902713615.1 Scyliorhinus canicula | reverse complement strand
CCCTCCCCCTTCAATCCCCTCCCCCTCCCCCCTCCCCTTCAATCCCTCCCCCTCCCCTTCAATCCCCTCCCCCCTCCCCTTCATCCCCTCCCCCTCCCCTTCAATCCCCTCCCCCTCCCCTTCAATCCCCTCCCTCCTCAATCCCCTCCCCCCTCAATCCCCTCCCCTTCCCCCTCAATCCCCTCCCCCCTCAATCCCCTCCAATCCCCTCCCCTTTCCCCTCAATCCCCTACCCCTTTCCCCTCAATCCCCTCCCCCTCAATCCCCTCCCCCTCAATCCCCTCCCCTCAATCCCCTCCCCCTTCATCCCCTTCCCCCTCAATCCCCTCCCCCTCGCCTTCAAACCCCTCCCCCTTCAATCCCCTCCCCCTCCCCTTTCAATCCCCTCCCCCTCCCCTTTCAATCCCCTCCCCCTCCCCTTCAATCCCCTCCCCCTCCCCTTCAATCCCCTCCCCCTCCCCTTTCAATCCCCTCCCCCTCCCCTTCAATCCCCTCCCCCTCCCCTTCAATCCCCTCCCCCTCCCCTTTCAATCCCCTCCCCCTCCCCTTTCAATCCCCTCCCCCGCCCCTTTCAATCCCCTCCCCCTCCCCTTCAAATCCCCTCCCCCTCCCCTTCATCCCCTCCCCCTCCCCTCCAATCCCCTCCCCCTCCCCTTCATTCCCCTCCCCCTCCCCTTTCAACCCCCTCCCCCTCCCCTTCAATCCCCTCCCCCTCCCCTTCAACCCCCTCCCCCTCCCCTTTCAATCCCCTCCCCCTCCCCTTCAATCCCCTCCCCCTTCCCTTCAATCCCCTCCCCCTCCCCCTTTCAATCCCCTCCCCCTCCCCTTCAATCCCCTCCCCCTCCCCTTCAATCCCCTCCCCCTCCCCTTCAATCCCCTCCCCCTCCCCTTCAATCCCCTCCCCCTCCCCTTTCAATCCCCTCCCCCTCCCCTTTCAATCCCCTCCCCCTCCCCTTCAATCCCCTCCCCCCTCAATCCCCTCCAATCCCCCCCTCTCTCCCGCTCAGCCCCGTTTCCATGGAAACTCCCGAGTAAAGAGCAGGCCGCTGCCCGGCCGGACGGACTCACCCCGACACCGGGCCTCCCGGCTCCGGCCTCCCCGACACCGGGCCTCCCGGCTCCGGCCTCCCCGACACCGGGCCTCCCGGCTCCGGCCTCCCCGACACCGGGCCTCCCGGCTCCGGCCTCCCCGACACCGGGCCTCCCGGCTCCGGCCTCCCCGACACCGGGCCTCCCGGCTCCGGCCTCCCCGACACCGGGCCTCCCGGCTCCGGCCTCCCCGACACCGGGCCTCCCTCAGTCGGCGACCTCCGGCGGCAGCGCCCCCGGCCGGTGTGAGCGGGGAGGGCAGCCGGGGCCCGCGCCGGTGAGGGAGGGGGGGGGGGGGGGGGAGCCCTCGGGGCCGCTCCCGGGGCCGCTCCCGGGGGGGGGGGGGGGGGCTGAGGGGCTGAATCCGCCCTCAGTGAATTCCACTGGAGATGGCGGGAAACACGTTAAGCCAGAATGTCGCCATCCTGCGGGAATTCTGCCCTCAGCCCGGCTCCATCCCACAACATCACTGATCCCAGGAATCTGAGACCACAGAGACACCAGCTGCTGCCCAGCTTCTCTCCCAACTCTAACTGCAGTCACCTTCATTCCATTAGAAACACTCTGCTCCCGGGCTTCCTGCCTTTGTTCTTCCAACATCACCTGGATATTGTGCGGGATGGAACACACAAATTGGAACTTCATTGTCACCACTTTGTCCATTGCAACCAGTGTGCGGTTAGGGAGGAGCCCAGGCCGTGGCTAACGCATTCAGTAATTAACGATCAAGGCAGTATGTGAGGAAAACAATCAAACTATTCCAAAAAACATTGTATTTCAGTGTGATACACAGGATCTGACATCTGCATAATACATTTCCACATTCAGATTTGCAATCAACAACTGCAGAACAAAAATAGCACAAGTCATTGTACAGGCTACTATTCCATTCATTCTTCCTTTCAGGAAGAGAACAATTAAATAACTTCTGCAAAGTTAATAAAGAATAGGATTCAGTTGATACAGAAAATCGTAGAAAAAGAGGGCTCAGCGGTAATAATGATCATCATTTCCTTTATTAAAAAATGATATTGTGGCAATATTGGGATGTGCTTCGAGCTGGACTAGGAAGCTCTCTATGAAGTAGATAATGATATAGCTTTGGGAAGTTTACTTCAGATAAATCATGTACAACTGGAGAAGTCAAAGTAGATCATAGCAGAGGAAATTGTTGGGAATAACCTGCCGTGCCAGGGAACCTATTCAGAAAGCAGATTGTCTAAATCAGCAAGCAAGAATAATTACTGAGCAATTTTATTTTGCAGGGATAGAGAAACGATTAAGACAGATTTGGATTGTCACCCATCCTCATGCTGCTGCTATGTTTTGCTTACTCGGAGTAAACATTTAATAATCTAAGATGGCTGTCTGAGCAGGAAAGCCAGAGCCATAACGGCAGTGACGGGACAGCTGTGCTTACAGCATTAGGTGGTGAGCAAAAACTATTGGCTATAATGTTATAGTAAGTTATAACGAAGAGTTACAGGATTGATTATGGATGAACAACACAATATTTTCTCAGCAGTGACTTTTCCCCATTTTTTAAATAATTGGTTTTATGTACAATTCAAGATCCAAATATTAGGTAGAATACACAAAATCCCTAGGCCCAACTGTTAATCTCAATCCACTTGGCCCGTGACTATTCCCCAATGCTGTTAGCAACCCTTCATTGTCAGTGTGGGGGTTGTACCAGTAAATCACACAAGTTAAAACAAAAATCAGTGATGTGTACAATATGAAATTTCAATTTAACTAAAATGGAGTTCACCTTATCGGAACACAATGTGCCTTGAATACTTCTCAGCATAACACTAATCTCTGCAGGTCAGGGCTATACACAGTGACAGATTTGTGGAAACTTATTACAGGATCTTGCATATAGAGGCACAGTGAGAAGATCATAATAGCACAAAGTGAAGGTTTTAACAGTCCATTGTCTTTGATTAGTAGACAACACCTTGATCAATCCAATACAGTATAGTTTGTCTTCTCTCTACAAAACTCTTATAAAAATCTGGTATAAAACATCAATTGCTGTGAGTGGGTTTGGTCGGATCCGTCCTCTCCATGTGTTTGGACACTGGACATTGAGGAGTAAGGAAGGCTAAAGATAAAGCTTGTCATAGACAGAATAGTGTAATCAGAATGCTGAATCATCAGTGCAGGAACGAGGGACCATTCCACCAGAACCGTGAGCTGAAAAGAAAATAAAGAAGCTGTTTCTAACTGAGCATTGTATGGCAATATACACCACATTCAAAGGCAGGTAGATCAAGGGTTACCTGCAGAGATCACCCACAAATCTGTGAAGTTGTTCCTCCCACTAAAGTCCCGTGTGATTGAGGTTAATGACTGCACCACCCAATGCAACTGTTTACACCTTCATGAAGCTCAGAAGGCAGTGCATGGTGGGTAGTTAGAATGACAGCACAAAGTACCAGGGGGGCAATTCTCTGCCCCCCACGCCGGTTGGGAGAATAGCGGGAGGGCCTCCCGACATTTTTTGCGCACTCCCGCTATTCTCCCCTCGCCTGACCCACATCACGAATCGCCGCTCGCCGTTTTTTACGCCGAGCGGCGATTCTCCGCGGCCGATGGGCCGAGCGGCCGGGCCTTTATGCCTATTTTTTCACGGCAGTAAACTCACCTGCTTGCTGCCGTCGTAAAGACGGGCGCTGGATGCCCGTTTGGGGCAGGAGCACCACCATTGTGCTCGGGAGGGGACAGGCCCGCGATCGGTGCCCACCGATCGTCGGGCCTGCGTCCAAAAGGGACGCACTATTTCCCCTCCTCCGCCCGACAAAATCAAGCCGCCACATCTTGTCGGGCAGCGGTGGAGAAATGCGGAACCACGCATGCGCGGGTTCCGTCAATGGCGTGATGACGTCACGCGCGCAGCGTGGGTTGGAGCCGGCTCCAACCTGCGCATGCGCGGCTGACGTCATACAGACGCCAGCCGCGCATCATCCTGGCACGCGGCCTTAACGACGGTCGTTAAGGCCGCAACGCCGTGATTGCCGGGGACCCGCTCCTAGACCCGATGGGGGGGGGGGGGAGAATCGGGTCCCGGGAATGGGCGTGAAGGCTGCCGTGAAACACGGCCAGTTTCACGGCAGCCTTTACGACTCTCCGCATTTGCGGAGAATCTCACCCCAGGACTTTAACCCAGAACAAAAAATATTGCACAGAACTGATCTCTCATTCAGTATGCCTCGTAAATCAGTGCTTCCTCTTGTACATGTACAAAATGCTCTTTTGAGGTGCAAGGTCTGCAAGAAAAGATCATTCTAGGCACCAGGGTTAGGAAGAATAAAAGATGCTGTAACAGAGAACATAGAACAGTACAGCACAGAACAGGCCCTTTGGCCCTCGATGTTGTGCCGAGCATTGTCCGAAACCAAGATGAAGCTATCCCACTCCCTGTCATTCTGGTGTGCTCCATGTGCCTATCCAATAACCGCTTGAAAGTTCCTAAAGTGTCCGACTCCACTATCACAGCAGGCAGTCCATTCCACACCCTAACCACTCTCTGAGCAAAGAACCTACCTCGGATATCCCTCCTATATCTCCCACCCTGAATCTTATAGTTATGCTCCTCCTCTAACCAAAAAAAAAGACTGGTGATAAGGAGCAGCGGCCTTCAGATTTTCGGCGGGAGCAGTAACCAGGGGGCTGTTGGAAAGGTAAGTTTACCTCTTTAAAACTTTAAAAACTTACCTTGAAGAGTGACATCACAACAAAGCAGTGACCTGATTGCTGGTAAGGAAAGTGCTCCAATTAGCAGCAGCTGGGAGAAATTTAATTCTTCGTGTGTTAGTGAGTATTGTGATTGGTGAGTAAAATCTTTATTCCTTTCACTTATTAATTATTTGATATTATATTTGTAGTCAGTTAAGGTAAAGGGTAAAAATGGCAGGAGATACCCGACCCGTGTTATGCTCCTCGTGCGCAATGTGGGAGTTCAGGGACGAGGCTGATGCCCCTGACTCCTTCATGTGCGGGAAGTGTGTCCAGCTGCAGCTCCTGTTAGACCGCATGGCGGCTCTGGAGCTGCGGGTGGACTCACTTTGGAGCATCCGCGATGCTGAGGAGGTCGTGGATAGCACGTTCAGTGAGTTGGTCACACCGCAGATTAGGATTGGTGAGGGAGACAGGGAATGGGTGACCAAAAGGTAGAGAAAGAGCAGGAAGGCAGTGCAGGTGTCCCCTGCAGTCATCTCCCTCCAAAACAGGTATACCGTTTTGGATACTGTTGGGGGAGATGACTCACCAGGGGAAGGCAGTAGTAGCCAGGCACATGGCACCGTGGCTGGCTCTGCTGCACAGAAGGGCGGGAAAAAGACTGGCAGGGCTATAGTCATAGGGGATTCAATCATAAGGTGAGTAGACAGGCATTTCTGTGGTCGAAAATGGTATGTTGCCTCCCGGGTGCACGGGTCAGGGATGTCTCAGATCAGCTGCAGGACATACTGAAGGGGGAGGGTGAACAGCCAGTTGTCGTGGTGCATATTGGCACCGATGATATAGGTAAAAAACGGGATGAGGTCCTGCAATGAGAATTTAGGGAGTTAGGAGATAAGTTAAAAAGTAGGACCTCAAAGGTAGTAATCTCAGGATTGCTATCAGTGCCACGAGACAGTCAGAGTAGAAATTCAAGAATAGTCAGAATGAATACGTGGCTCGAGAGATGGTGCAGGAGGGAGGGGTTCAGATTTTGGGACATTGGAACTGGTTCTGGGGGCGGTGGGACCATTACAAACCAGATGGTCTACACATGGGCAGGACTGGAACCAATGTCCTAGAGGGTGCTTTTGCTAACACTGTTGGGGAGGTTTTAAACTAATGTGGCAGGGGGATGGGAACCAGATTAGGAAGTTAGAGGTCAGTAAAGAGGCAGCAACTAAAGTCAGTAAGGTACTAGATAATAAACTCAATGTGACTAAGGGGAAGAGTAGAAAGGGAAGAGATGATGAACGCAAAGGGACGGGTGGTCTGAGGTGCATTTGTTTTAATGCGAGAAGTGTAGCAGGTAAGGCAGATGAATTTAGGGCTTGGATTAGTACCTGGGAATATGATGTTATTGGTATTACTGAGACTTGGTTGAGGGAAGGGCAGGACTGGCAACTAAATATCCCAAGGTATAGATGCTTCAGGAGGGATAGAGAGGGAGGTAGAAGGGGTGGAGGAGTTGCATTACTAGTCAGAGATGATATCACAGCTGTGATTAAGGAGGGCACTATGGAGGATTCGAGCACTGAGGCAATATGGGTAGAGCTAAGAAATAGGAAGGGTGCAATAACATTGTTGGGACTTTACTACAGGCCTCCCAAAAGCGAGCATGAAGTAGAGGTACAAATATGCAGACAGATTATAGAAAAATGTAGGAGCAATAGGGTGGTTGTGATGGGAGATTTTAACTTCCCCAACATTGAATGGGACTCGTGTAGTGTTGGAGGCGTAGATGGAGCAGAGTTTGTAAGGAGCATCCAGGAGAGTTTTTTAGAGCAGTATGTAAATAGTTCAATTCAGGAAGGGGCCATACTGGACCTGGTATTGGGGAATGATCCCGGCCAGGTGGTTGAAGTTTCAGTCAGTGATTACTTTGGGAATAGCAATCACAATTCTGTAAGTTTTAGAATACTCATGGACAAAGACGAGAGTGGTCCTAAACAAAGAGTGCTAAATTGGGGAAAGGCCGAGTATAACAAATTGCGGCAGAAGCTAGGGAATGTGGACTGGGAGCAGTTGTTTAAGGGTAAATCCACATTTGCAATGTGGGTGTCTTTTAAGGAAAGGTTGATTAGAGTGCAGGACAGACATGTCCCTGTGAAAATGAGGGATAGAAATGGCTAGATTAGGGAACCATGGATGACGGGTGGAATTGTGAGACTAGCTTAGATGAAAAAGGAAGCATACATAAGATCGAGGCAACTCAAAACTGATGAAACTTTGGAGGAATATCGGGAAAGTAGGACGAATCTCAAACGTGCAATAAAGAGGGCTAAAAGGAGTCATGAAATATCTTTGGCTAACAGGGTTAAGGAAAATCCCAAAGCCTTTTATTCGTATATAAGGAGCAAGAGGGTAACTAGGGAAAGGATTGGCCCACTCAAAGACAAAAGAGGGAATTTATGCGTGGAGTCAGAGGAAATGGGTGAGATTCTTAATGAGTACTTTGCATCGGTATTCACCAAGGAAAGGGACATGACGGATGTTGAGGCTAGGGATGGATGTTTAAATACTCTAGGTCAAGTCGTCATACGGAAGAGGGAAGTTTTGGATATTCTAAAAGACATTAAGGTGGAAAAGTCCCCAGGTCCGGATGGGATCTATCCCAGGTTACTGAGGGAAGCGAGGGTCAAAATAGCTGGGGACTTAACAGATATCTTTGCAGCATCCTTGAGCACGGGTGAGGTCCCGGAGGACTGGAGAATTGCTAATGTTGTCCCTTTTTTTAAGAAGGGTAGCAGGGATAATCCAAGGAATTACAGACCTGTGAGTTTGACGTCAGTGGTAGGCAAACTGTTGGAGAAGATACTGAGGGATAGGATCTATTCACATTTGGAAGAAAATAGACTTATCAGTGATAGGCAGCATGGTTTTGTGCAGGGAAGGTCATGTCTTACAAACCTAATAGAATTCTTTGAGGAAGTGACAAAGTTAATTGATGAGGGAAGGGCTACAGATGTCATATACATGGACTTCAGTAAGGCGTTTGATAAAGTTTCCCATGGCAGGTTGATGGAAAAAGTGAAGTCATATGGGGTTCAGGGTGTACTAGCTAGATGGATAAAGAACTGGCTGGGCAACAGGAGACAGAGAGTAGTGGTGGAAGGGAGTGTCTCAAAATGGAGAATGGTGACTAGTGGTGTTCCACAGGGATCCGTGTTCGGACCACTGTTGTTTGTGATGTACATAAATGATCTGGAGGAAGGTATAGGTGGTCTGATTAGCAAGTTTGCAGATGATACTAAGATTGGTGGAGTTGCAGATAGTGAGGAGGACTGTCAGAGAATACAGCAAAATATAGATAGATTGGAGAGTTGAGCAGAGAAATGGCAGATGGAGTTCAATCCAGGCAAATGCAAGGTGATGCACTTTGGAAGATATAATTCAAGAGCGGAATATATGGTCAATGGAAGAGTCCTGGGGTAAATTGATGTACAGAGAGATCTGGGAGTTCAGGTCCATTGTACCCTGAAGGTGGCAACGCAGGTTGATAGAGTGGTCAAGAAGGCATACAGCATGCTTGCCTTCATCGGACGGGGTATTGAGTACAAGAGTCGGCAGGTCATGTTACAGTTGTATAGGACTTTGGTTAGGCCAGATTTGGAATACTGCGTGCAGTTCTGGTCGCCACATTACCAGAAGGATGTGGACACTTTAGAGAGGGTGCAGAGGAGGTTCACCAGGATGTTGCCTGGTATGGAGGGTGCTAGCTATGAAGAAAGGTTGAGTAGATTAGGATTGTTTTCATTGGAAAGACGGAGGTTGGGGGAAGACCTGATTGAGGTCTACAAAATTATGAGAGGTATGGACAGGGTGGATAACAACAAGCTTTTTCCAAGATTGGGGGTGTCAATTACAAGGGGTCACGATTTCAAGGTGAGAGGGGGAAAGTTTAAGGGAGATGTGGGTGGGAAGTTTTTTTACGCAGAGGGTGGTGGGTGCCTGGAACGCTTTGCCAGCGGAGGTGGTAGAGACGGGCACGATAGCATCATTTAAGATGCATCTGGACAGATATATGAACGGGCGGGGAACAGAGGGAAGTAGACCTTGGAAAATAGGGGACAGGTTTAGAGAAAGGATCTGGATCGGCGCAGGCTGGGAGGGCCGAAGGGCCTGTTCCTGTGCTGTAATTTTCTTTGTTCTTTATTCTTGTAACAGCTACATCCACCCGAGGAAATAGTCTCTGAACGTCCACTCTATCTACCTCCCTCAACATGAAACAAAGGCTGGAAGTTTCCAGCCATTCTCACCAGCGGGATTTCTGCCCCTGCGGCTGGGTTCCTGGTGGCTGAGGGTGCATAGAATGGGAAACTCCACCGACAGCGATGAGATCAGAAGATCCCGCTGCAGGCCAAGGGGAGTGTGGAGGGGCTTGACATGGCAAGGTGTGGATTTCCTAGTTGAGGAACAGAGTTCCCCTTTAACAAGGTGTTAAAAAGGGACGGACCTTTTTAAGATGGAGAGGAGAAAAAAAAAAATCTTCATTTAAAAAGTTGTGAAACTTTGGAACTCCCTAGCCCAGAGCTGCAGATACTTACACATTGAACATATTCAAGTTACAGATTGATGGAATTTGGGGATGGTGTAGAATAATGGAGTTGAGGTAGAAAATCAGTCATGATTTTCGTAGAGTTGGTGCAAAGGACCAAATGGTCTACTCCAATCTATTGCTCCTGTCAGAATTAACAGTTCCTTCTGGCATGTCCCTCCTTACCTGGGAGTGGTGCTGAGTCCAGTCTGACTGCTCAGTGAGCTGTGGACACTTCCAGTGGATGTCGTGATTGGTGATGATGGTCTGCTTGACAAACTGGTGGAAGACACTGCTGGGAGGCAAAGGATCAAAACCCTTAGAATCGCTCTCTATTCAATCTGGGGTGCAGAGTCCCCTTAAATGACCCCAGAGCATCTGTACTCCAGAAATAAATAACACCCCCTGCTCAGGCTAGGACTGCAGCAATCACAGGATCAATTGATCATAATTTGATGACAGAAGGATATCACTAGAGCTGATGCAGAATATGTATCACTTTGACATAACCTTCAACACATTACAACGCAGGATTCATCCTCATGAGAGGGGCTGGGGCTGATACAGCTAAAGGAGGTACAGAGAGCGCACCTGGCAAAGTCGAGGATGAGCCAATTGTTTGATAGGGTGGAGGACATCTGAACGGTGCAGGAGGGGTCTGGCCAACCATCTGTTCTGGTCCTGCCCGAAGTTGGAGAAAGGTCAGGGATCGTTCTTTAGCACGTGCAAGATCGTTCTTGGCAATCGTGCACGTGCACTTAGAGCCCCTGTGGCTATATTTGGGGTGTCAGATTTGCCGGAGTTTTTTTTTCAAATTAAGGGGCAATTTAGCGTGGCCAATCCACCTACACTGCAATCTTTGGGTTGTGGGAGTGAAACCCACGCAGACACAGGGAGAATGTGCAAACTCCACACAGACAGTGACCCAGGGCTGGGATTCGAACCCAGGTCCTCGGCTCTGTAGGCCGCAGTGCTAACCACTGCACCACCGTACAGCCCCAGGATTTGCCAGAGTTGCAGACGGGAGTGGGGGTAGATGTTTTAGCCTTCGCCTCGCTGACTGCTTACAGGTGGATGCTGTTGGGTTGAAGGTCAGTCCCTCCACCCTGTGCCTCAGTGTGGCTGGGGGATCTGATGGAGCTTTTGTATTTAGAGAAGGTCAAATTTGTTTTGAGGGGTCGAGCAAGGGGTTCCACAAGAGATGGGATTTGTTTATATTACATTTTAAAGAGTTGGTTACCGTCAGCTGTTATGGGGTTGGGGGGGGGGGGGGGGCTTTGTTTATTTTCGCTTTGTTGTGCTGGATATTTAAAATGTTAAAATATTAAAAACCTAAATAAAAATATTTTCAAAGAAAGTTACAATGCAGGATATTCATTGTGATTTTCCTAGCTAGACCTACAATGCCTCCACATTGAATTCCTGAGAACTTTAATAATCTGATGTTATGGGAGCTCTTACCTGTTGCATTCAGACTGCTGTGCACCTGTGTCACAATCAGAGGGTCGAGAGATCCCGAAGCAGAAACCTACAACAGTCAAGTTCCAGAAAAATGAAGTCACAGGTTAAATGCATTGTGCACTAAGTAACAAAGAACTACCATAGAATTCCTACAGTCCAGGAAGCCATTTGGCCCATTGAGTCTGCGCAGACCCTCTGAAAGAACACCCTGCCTAGGCCCACTCCCCCACCCTATCTCAGGAACCCCACCTAACGTGCAGGTCTCTGGACACTAAAGGGTCAATTTTAGCATAGCCACTCCACCTAATCTGCACATTTTTGGGCTGTGGAAGGAAACCCATACAGACTGAGAACATGCAAACTCCACACACAGTCACCCAAGGCTGGATTTGAACACGTGTTCCTGGTGCAGGGAGGCAGCGGTGCTAACTACCGTTACCGTGTCGCCCCAATTGGACTGGTCATCAGTGGAATAGATCCTGGCAAATACAATGTCCACTGAATGAATGAGCAGCAACAAGGAGCCAATAAGCAACTAAGGATTGAGATGCTTCAGGCAGGATAGAGCGGGATGTAAAATGGATGGGGGAGTTGCTTTACTGGTTAAGGAGAATATCAGAGCTGTACAGACCAGTCCATCACGCAAGCCCTCCTTCCACCCATTGACTCAGTCTACACCTCCCACTGCCTTGAGAAAGCGGGCAGCATAATCAAAGACCCCTTCCACCTAGAGTCGCAGTGGTTAGCGCTGCAGCCTCACGGCACTGAGGTCCCAGGCTTGATCCCGGCCCTGGGTCACTGTCCGTGTGGAGTTTGCACATTCTCCCCGTGTTTGAGTGGGTTTCGCCCCACAACCCAAAGATGTGCAGGGCAGGTGGATTGGCCACGCTAAATTGCCCCTTAATTGGAAAAATGAATTGGGTATTCCAAATTTTTTTATTTTATTTTTTTAATGATCCCTTCCACCTGGGCTATTCACTCTTCCATCGGGCAGTTTGAGAACATGCACCAACAAATTCAAACACAGCTTCTTTCCCGCTGTTACAAGACTCCTGAATATCCCTCTTAGAGCTGGAATCGATCATCCTACACATTATCTCTACAGTTGTAGCACTATATACCATATACTTCACTCGCTGTCTATGTTTACATATCCTCATGTATTTATAGAATGTTCTATGTTTTCATGTATGGAGCAATCTGCCTGGACTGTACACAGAACAATAATTTTTACTGTACCTCAATACACGTGACAATAAATCTAAATCTATTGAGGGAGGACACTTCGAGAGAGCTCATACAGCGAGGCAATATGGGTAGAGCTCAGGAATAGGAAGGGTGCAGTCACAATGTTGGGAGTTTACTACAGGCCTCTCAACAGCCAGCGGGAGATAGAGGAGCAGATATGTAGGCAGATTTTGGAAGATGTAAATGCAACATGTTGTGGTCGGTGAATTTAACTTCCCTATATTGACAGGGACTCATGGGGCAGAATTTGTAAGGTGTATCCAGGAAGGCTTCTTGAAACAATATATAGATAGTCCAAATAGGTAAGGGACTATATGAAACTATATTGTGGAATGAGCCCAACCAGGTGATCAAAGTTTCAGTAGGACAGCATTTCAGGAACATTGGCCAGAATTCCTAAGTTTTAAGGTACTTGTGGATAAGGATAAGAGTGGTCCTCGGGTGAAGGTGCTAAATTGGGGGAAGGCTAATTATAACAATATTAGGCAAGAACTGAAGAATTTAGATTGGGGCCGGATGTTTGAGGGTAAATCAACATCTGACATGTGCATGTCTTTCACCGGCATGTTCCTGTGAGGAAGAAGGATAAGTATGGCAAGTTTTGGGAAGCTTGGAAACAAGGGATATTGTCAGCCTAGTCAAAAAGAAAAGGAAGCATTCATAAAGTTTAGAAGGCTCAGAACAGACAAAGCCCTTGAAGAATATAAAGTAGAAAAAAAAAACTTAAGCAAGGAGTTAGGAGGGTTAAAAGTGGTCATGAAAAGTCCTTGGCAAACAGGATTAAGGAGAATCCCAAGGCATTTTAAACATGTATAAAGAGGGTAGCCAGGGAAAGGGTTGGCCCACTCAAGGACAGATGCGAGGATCTATCCATGGAGCCGGAGGAAATATGTGAGGTACTAAATGAGTACTTTTCATCAGTATTCACCAAAGAGAAGGACTTGGTGGATGATGAGTCTAGGGAAGGGTGGCACGGTAGCAGTGGTTAGCACTGTTGCTCTACAGCGCCAGGGTCCTGGGTTCGATTCCCGTTGGGTCACTGTCTGTGCGGAGTCTGAACGTTCTCTCCGTGTCTGCATTTCCTCCGGGTGCTCCGGTTTCCTTCCACAAGTCCTGAAAGATGTGCTTGTTAGGTGAATTGGACATTCTGAATTCTCCCTCTGTGTACCCGAACAGGTGCCAGAATGTGGCGACTAGGGGATTTTCACAGTAACTTCATTGCAGTGTTAATGTAAGCCTACTTGTGACAATGAAGATTATTATTATTATTATTAAGGATGTGTAAATATTCTGGATGATGTCGATTATCAAAAAGGAGGTGGTGTTGGGCGTCTTAAAAAGTATTCAGGCAGATACAAGATCCAAGGCCTGATGGGATCTTCCCCAGAATACGGAGGAAATTGCTGGGGCCTTGACAGAAATCTTTGGATCCTCATTGGCTACAGCCAGAGGACTGGAGAATAGCCAATGTTGTTCCTTTGTTTAAGAAGTGTAGCAGGAATAATTCAGGAAATTATAGGCCAGCGAGTCTTGCGTCAGTGGAAGGGAAATTATTGGAAAAGATTCTTAGGGACAGGATTTACTCACATTTGCAAACAAATGGACTTATTAGCGAAAGGGAGGTTGTGTCTCAGTTTTTCGAAGAAGTGACGAAGATGATTGATGAAGGAAGGATAGTGGATGTTGCCCACATGGACTTCAATAAGGCCTTTGACAAGGTCCCTCATTGCAGACTGGTACAAAAGGTGATGTCACACAGGATCAGAGGTGAGCTGGCAAGATGGATACAGAACTGGCTCAGTCATAGAAGGCAGAGAGTAGCGGTGGAAGGTGCTTTTCTGAATGGAGGGCTGTGACTAGTGGTGTTCCGTAGGAATCAGTTCTGGGACTTATGTTGTTTGTTGTATATATAAATGATTTGGAGAAAAAAAGTAACTGGTCTGATTGGTAAGTTTGCGGACGACACAAAAGATTGATAGAGTTGCGGATAGTGATGAGGATTGTCAGGATACAGATCGGTTGGAGACTTGGGTGGAGAAATGGCAGATGGAGTTTAATCTGGACAAATCTGAGGTAATGCATTTTGAAATTCAGGTAGGAATTATACAGTAAATGGCAGAACCCTCAGGAGTTAATTTTGACAGGGAGAGAGATCTGGGCATACAGGTCTACAGGTCACTGGACTTCCGGTTGCGGCTATGACCAGCTAAGTCGCACGTTTGGCTGCTCCTGTTAGGAAGGTGTTTTCGGGCCGATTGGAGGGCCCCTAACGGCGCTGGAACGGCAATTCCCGGTGGGGGAAGGTTCCCAGAGGAGAACCCCGTCAAATTTATGGTCGTCACCCGAAGTGGGGCAGGAAAAAAAGCGGCAGCAGCTCCCCGAAAAAAGCGGGGGAAGAAATCCAAAATGGCGGCCGGCGGCGCACCCGAGGACTGGAGGAAATGGGCGGAGGAGCAGCAGGCCGCTCTCCTGCGCTTCTTCACGGAGCTGAAAGTGGAGCTGCTGGAGTCGATGAACGCGATGACCACCAGGCTGATGGGGGCACAGGCGACCCAAGAGGCGTCAATTCGGGAGCTGCAGCAGGAGATGACTGTGAGGGAGGAGGAGGCCACGGTCCTCGTGGGAAAGGTGGAGGTGCACGAGGCACTCCACCTGAGATGGCAAAACCGATTAGAGGAGATGGATACCCGCATGAGGCGGAAAAACCTGAGGATCCTGGGCCTGGCAGAAGGGCTGGAGGGGTCGGACCTCCAGGGGTATGTGGCAGAAATGCTGGGCTCACTGATGGGGGCAGGGGCCGTCCCTTCGCCCCTGGAATTGGAGGAGGCCTACAGAGTAATGGCCAGGAAGCCAAGAGCAAACGAACCCCCGAGGGCGGTGCTGGTTCGGTTCCAGCGATTCAGTGACCGGGAGAGGGTGCTGAGGTGGGCCAAGAGAGAGAGGAGCAGCAAATGGGAGAACTCGACGGTGAGGATCTTTCAGGACTGGAGTGCGGAGGTGGCAAAGCGGCGGGCCCGGTTCAACCGGACGAAGGCGGTGCTGCATGCCAAGAGAATTAGATTCGGGATGCTGCAGCCAGCGCGCTTGTGGGTGACCTACAAGGACCAGCACCACTATTTCGAGTCCCCGGAGGAGGCGTGGGCCTTTGTCCAGGAAGAAAAGCTGGACTCGAACTAGAACCAGGGGATACTTGGCGGTCGTTGCCGCTCTGGTACTTTAAGCTGGACACGTGGCTTTCTGTTGGTTGGATTTTCACTTGGCCGTATTTTTGGACCCTTTTTGTTCTCTATACCAGTTTTTTCTCTCTTTTTCCTGTTATTTATAATGTTATGGTGGGAGGGCGGGGTGGGGGGGGAGTGCCGGGGGTATGTGTTTCTTGTGGGGTTTTTGGTTGTTTTGTATTTATCGGTGGGAGATCGGGGACGGGGGTGGAACTGAAGATGGAGGGGCGGGGAGGGGCAGGGCGAAAGCGCGGGCTTTCCTCTGGTTTCCCGCGCACGGGGCAGAGGAGGGAGGGGGGTGGGAGTAAGGGGCGTGGTCAGCAATGGCTCCCTTTCCCGCGCTGGAGCGGGGTCAAGGAGGGGTGGTAAGGGGGGGGACGTCCCCCATGCCGGGAGGAGCCGGAGTGTGGCAGGGGCAGCCGGGTCAGCGTAAACCAGCTGACTCACGGAAGTACTATGGAGGGTGCGTCGCGGCTAAGGGTCCTAGCCTGGGGGGGGAGGGGGGTGGGGGGGGAGGGGGGTGGGGGGGGAGGGGGAGGGGGGAAGGGGGGGGCCACCGGGTTGCTGCTGAAAAGGCCAGGGAGGAGAAGTGGAGGACTGGGGGGGGTGGGGGGGGGGGGGGGGCGCCATCGCCATGGGGAGCGGGTCAGAAAGGGAGGGCTGACTCGGGGCGAGCAGGTGACAGGATATGGCTAGTCGGCGGGGGAAAGGGGCGGGCTGCCCTTCGACCCGGCTGATCACTTGGAATGTGAGGGGGCTGAATGGGCCGGTCAAGAGAACGAGAGTAATCTCGCATTTGAAGGGGCTGAAGGCGGATGTAGCAATGCTACAAGAGACCCATTTGAAGGTGGCGGACCAGGTCCGCCTGAGAAGGGGGTGGGTGGGACAAGTGTTCCACTCAGGACTGGACGTAAAGAACCGAGGGGTGGCGATCCTGGTAGGGAAGAGGGTGTCGTTCGTGGCGGCGGAGGTGGTGGCGGATAAAGAGGGTAGATATGTCATGGTGAAGGGTAGGCTGCAGGGGGAGAAAGTGGTGATGGTTAACATGTATGCCCCGAACTGGGACGACGCTGGCTTCATGAGGCGCCTACTGGGCCTCATTCCGGACCTGGAGGCAGGGGGCCTGATCATGGGGGGGGACTTCAACACAGTGCTGGACCCCGTGTTGGACAGATCGAGTTCAAGGACGAGTAGGAGGCCGGCAGCGGCAGAAGTGTTAAAGGGGTTTATGGAGCAGATGGGAGGGGTGGACCCCTGGAGGTTTGGGAGGCCGAGGGCGAGGGAGTATTCCTTTTTCTCCCATGTCCACAGAGTCTATTCTAGAATTGACTTTTTTGTATTAAGCAGGGGACTGATCCCGAAAGTACGGGAAGTGGAGTACTCGGCCATAGCGGTCTCAGACCACGCGCCACACTGGGTAGATTTGGAAATGGGAGAGGTGCGAGACCAGCGCCCGCTGTGGCGTCTGGATGTGGGGTTGCTGGCGGATGAGGAGGTGTATAAGAGGGTCCGGAAGAGCATTGAGAGATATCTGGACATTAATGACACGGGGGAGGTGCAGGTGGGGATGGTATGGGAGGCCCTGAAGGCGGTGATCCGGGGGGAGCTGATCTCCATACGGGCACATAGGGAAAGGAGGGAGAGACAGGAGAGGGAGAGGCTGGTGGGGGAGCTTCTGGACGTGGATAGGAAGTATGCGGAGGCACCAGAGGAGGGGCTGCTGGGGGAACGGCGTAGTTTGCAGGCTAAGTTTGACCTGTTGACCACCAGAAAGGCGGAGACACAGTGGAGAAGGGCGCAGGGCGCGATTTATGAGTATGGGGAGAAGGCGAGTAGGATGCTGGCGCATCAGCTCCGCAAGCGGGATGCGGCTAGAGAAATTGGGGGAGTGAGGGAGAGGGGTGGGAACATAGTGCAGAAGGGGCCAGAAGTAAATGGGGTTTTCAGAGACTTCTATAAGGAGCTGTATCGGTCAGAGCCGTCGACGAGGGGAGGGGGGATGGAGGGCTTCTTGAACAAACGGAGGTTCCCCAAGGTCCAAGAGGAGCTGGTAGAGGGGCTGGGAGCGCAGATAGGGCTAGAGGAGCTAGTCAAGGGGATTGGGCATATGCAGTCGGGGAAGGCGCCGGGGCCAGACGGGTTCCCGGTGGAATTTTACAAAAAATATGCGGATCTGGTGGGCCCTGTGCTGGTGCGAGCCTTCAACGAGGCATGGGAGGGGGGGGCTCTGCCCCCGACAATGTCGCAGGCACTGATCTCTCTGATCTTGAAGCGGGATAAGGACCCCGTGCAGTGTGGGTCATATAGGCCTATCTCGCTCCTGAATGTGGACGCCAAGCTGCTGGCAAAGATCCTGGCTACCAGGATAGAGGATTGTGTGCCAGGGGTGATACACGAGGACCAGACGGGTTTTGTGAAAGGGCGGCAGCTTAATACGAACGTGCGGAGACTGCTAAACGTCATCATGATGCCGGCAGTGGAGGGGGAGGCGGAGATAGTGGTGGCATTGGACGCGGAGAAAGCATTTGATAGGGTGGAGTGGAAGTACCTGTGGGAGACGCTGGAGCGGTTTGGATTTGGGGAGGGATTTATTAAATGGGTGAAGCTGCTCTATTCGGCCCCGACGGCAAGTGTAGTGACGAATGGTAGGAGATCGGAGTATTTTGGGCTCCACCGGGGGACCAGACAGGGGTGCCCCTTGTCCCCCCTGCTCTTCGCACTGGCAATTGAACCGTTGGCGATGGCACTGAGGGGCTCAGGGGGGTGGAGAGGGCTGACAAGGGGCGGGGAGGAGCACCGGGTATCGCTATACGCGGATGACCTGCTGCTATACGTGGCAGACCCAGAAGGGGGAATGCCGGAGGTGATGGAACTGCTAGCAGAATTCGGGGACTTTTCGGGGTACAAGCTAAACTTGGGTAAGAGTGAGGTATTTGTGATACACCCAGGGGACCAGGAAGAGGGAATCGGGAGACTCCCGTTGAAGAGAGCAGGAAAGAGTTTTAGATATTTAGGGGTGCAGGTGGCAAGGAACTGGGGGACTCTCCACAAGTTGAACTTCACTAGGCTGGTGGAACAGATGGAGGAGGAATTTAAAAGGTGGGACATGGTGCCGCTGTCGCTGGCGGGTAGAGTGCAGTCCGTTAAAATGACGGTCCTCCCAAGGTTTTTGTTTTTATTTCAGTGCTTGCCCATCTTCCTCCCTAGGGCCTTCTTCAAAAAGGTGACGAGCAGCATCATGAGCTACGTGTGGGCGCACGGCACCCCAAGGGTGAGGAGGGTCTTCTTGGAGCGGAGTAGGGAGAGTGGGGGGCTGGCATTACCCAACCTTTCGGGGTATTACTGGGCGGCTAATGTGTCGATGGTGCGCAAGTGGATGATGGAAGGGGAGGGGGCAGCTTGGAAACGAATGGAGAGGGCGTCCTGTGGCAACATAAGCCTGGGGGCCCTAGCAACGGCGCCATGGCCGCTCCCTCCCACGAGGTACACCACGAGCCCGGTGGTGGCGGCCACCCTCAAGATCTGGGGGCAGTGGAGGCGACACAGGGGGGAAGTGGGAGGTCTGATGGAGGCACCGTTAAGAGGGAACCATAGATTCATCCCGGGGAACATGGACGGGGGATTTCAGAGCTGGCACAGGGTGGGCATCAGGCAGCTGAAGGATCTGTTTGTAGATGGGAGGTTTGCGAGCCTGAGAGAGCTGGAGGAGAAATTCGGGCTCCCCCCGGGAAACGTGTTTCGACATTTGCAGGTGAAGGCATTTGCTAGCCGCCAGGTGGAAGGGTTCCCCTTGCTCCCCAGCAGGGGGGCGAGCGATAGGGTGCTCTCGGGGGTCTGGGTCGGAGGGGGGAGGATATCGGACATATACAAAGTAATGCAGGAGGCTGAGGAGGCATCAGTAGAGGAGCTGAAAGCCAAGTGGGAGGGGGAGCTGGGAGAGCAGATAGAGGATGGGACATGGGCTGATGCCCTGGAGAGGGTTAATTCTTCCTCCTCGTGTGCGAGGCTTAGCCTCATTCAATTTAAGGTGCTACATAGAGCCCATATGACGGGGACAAGGATGAGTCGGTTCTTTGGGGGTGAGGACAGATGTGTCAGGTGTTCGGGAAGTCCAGCGAACCATGTCCATATGTTTTGGGCATGTCCGGCACTGGAGGAGTTCTGGAAGGGGGTGGCAAGGACGGTGTCGAGGGTGGTGGGATCCAGGGTCAAACCAGGATGGGGACTAGCGATCTTTGGGGTTGGGGTGGAGCCGGGGGTACAGGAGGCGAGAGAGGCCGGAATACTGGCCTTTGCGTCCCTAGTTGCGCGAAGAAGGATACTGATACAGTGGAAGGACGCGAGGCCTCCAAGCGTGGAAACTTGGATTAATGACATGGCAAGCTTTATCCAGTTGGAAAGGGTCAAATTCGCCCTGAGAGGGTTGGTACAAGGGTTCTTCAGGCGGTGGCAGCCTTTCCTAGACTTTTTGGCTCAAAGATAGGGTGCAGAGGTCGCAGCAGCAGCAACCCGGGCGGGGGGGAGGGGGGGGTGGCAACAACGGGTGTGGTGGGTTATTTAAGGTTGTAATGCGGACGAATTTGTTCGCAGTTCATGTTTGATGTTAATTGTTGCTTTGTTTGTTTTTTTGGGGGGGGAGGGGGGGAGGGACAGCGCGCGCGGGGGGTCGGGCGGGGGGGGGGGATATCTGTTAAGAGGGAATATTGTGTAATAGTCTATGGTTAGGGGGGGTAAATATTTTCTTGTAAAAAATCTCTTCAATAAAAATTATTTAAAAAGAAAGGTCTACAGGTCACTGAAAATGGCAACGCAGGTGGATAAGGCAGCCAAGAAGACATACACCATGCTTGCCTTCATTGGCCGGGGCATCGAGTATAAAAATTGGCAAGTCATACTGCAGCTGTACAGAACCTTGGTGAGGCCACATTTAGAATATTGCGCACAATTCTGGTCGCCACACTACCAGAAGGATATGGATGCTTTGGAGAGAGTACAGAAGAGGTTTACCAAGATATTTAATAATAACAATAATCTTTATTGTCACAAGTAGGTTTACATTAACACTGCAATGAAGTTACCGTGAAAAGCCCCTCGTCGCCACATTCCGGTGCCTGTTCAGGTACACTGAGGGAGAATTCAGAATGTCCAAATCACCTAACAGCACATCTTTCAGGACTTGTGGGAGAAAACCGGAGCTCCCGGAGGAAACCCACGTAGACACAGGGAGAACATGCAGACTCCGCACAGACAGTAACCCAAGCTGGGAATCGAACCTGGGACCCTGGTGCTGTGAAGCAACAGTATTAACCACTGTGCTACCGGATATTTCTTGGTTTGGTAGGTTTAGCTATGAGGAGAGGTTGGATAAATGATGTGACCATCAATTCACTTGAGACACGATAGGAAGTAAACTGTGGCTTTAATAGTCTTACAACTGAGCCTGCCTGCGATCAGAAGAACTGAGGATAGACTCATAAGGCTGCAGCATTATACTTCCGGTAATGGGAGGGGGCCATAGGCAGAGCCGAGGGTGGAGCCTGTACAAGCTCCTCATCTCCCCCTGTGGGCAGAGCCGCACAATGGCTCACAGACAGAGCCCACAAGGACACAATGCTATACAGTGTGAATTACATGATGTACATTCATCACAATAAACATAGGTTATTTTCACTGGAACAATGGAGGTTGAGGGTAATTATGAGTGGCATGTACAGAGTGAAGAGTCAGATGCTTTTTCTCAGGGTGGAAAAGTCAATTACCAGGGAACACAGGTTTAAGTAACGAGGGGGAGAATTTAGAGATGTGCAATTTTTTATATAGAGGGTAGCGAGTGCCTGGAACCCGCTGCCAGGGGAGATGGGGGTAGCAGATATGATAGCGGCATTTAAGAGGCATCTTGACAAATACATGAATAGGATGGGAAAAGAGGGATACGGATCCCGGAAGTGCAGAAGGTTATAGTTTAGACAGGCATTATGGTTGGCGCAGGCTTGGAGGCCGAAGGGTCTGTGCTGTACTGCTCTGTTCTTTGTTCCTTGAGGCAGATTTCCTATTGGCAGATATTGTAATTGATGCAAAACCTTCAGTTGCGTATCTTGCAGGAATATCGGGATCGTGTGTGGTGTTATTTTTGCAAGTCAGCCTCTCCGGTTTTAAAAATTAATCATTAAAAGAGTCTCATTCCTTCAGATTTTACTAGTTTCCTTTCAAAATGTATTTTTTTTTCATGTAAAAATCTTCTGTGTACCTGATATGATGCATACTTATTCAGGCCTTTTGCAGTTAAAGGTTACAATCCTGGTTAAGGAGATAAAGTTGCTTTGCATGGAGAAGACACTGTGCTGTTTCTAACTCCCATTTGCAGCAACTTACTATAGAAAATGGAAGATTAAATGGACAGTGTAAGTTGAACTGATGGTGAGCACATTGACAAGTTGCAGCACTTTCTGCAAAATCCTGTCAACGTTACCAGGTTTATATGGGATGAGAGCAGTTGTTCTGGTACAGAATACAGGTGTACCATGTGAGACAGTTTCCAAGAGGACAAGACAAATAAAAATCAGTAGCAGCCACCTTCACGGAGCCAGACTCACCAGCCGCGAGCTGTATATCGGAGGTTTGATGGATGTAACGGCCGGGTAGTTAATCCTCTTCTCTTTCTGACGTCGGTTACAAAACCAGACACGGACTACTTCCTTCTCCATTGACAACTGCTCTGCAATCATCACAATTTCCTCAGAGCTGGGTTTTGAGTTCTGATATGGAATTAAATCATTTCAGAATTAAAAGCTGCTGCATTCTGCACCACACTCTAACTATGGGTGTCCGAGATGAGGAAAAATATCCTGCAAAGATGATGAGGTATAATGGAGGATATTTGTTGACATTAGCTTTGTCTAACAGATCGAAGTATGAGAGAGCTACGGAAGATTTAGGGCAGCACGGTAGCATTGTGGATAGCACAATCGCTTCACAGCTCCAGGGTCCCAGGTTCGATTCCGGCTTGGGTCACTGTCTGTGCGGAGTCTGCACATCCTCCCCGTGTGTGCGTGGGTTTCCTCCGGGTGCTCCGGTTTCCTCCCACAGTCCAAAGATGTGCAGGTTAGGTGGATTGGCCGTGATAAATTGCCCCTCACTGTCCAAAATTGCCCTTAGTGTTGGGTGGGGTTACTGAGTTATGGGGATAGGGTGGAGGTGTTGACCTTGGGTAGGGTGCTCTTTCCAGGAGCTGGTGCAGACTCGATGGGCCGAATGGCCTCCTTCTGCTCTGTAAATTCTATGTAATCTATGTAAGATAGGTGGAGTTGGATGGAGGAAAAGGCTCACGGTTTCCTTGTGCATGGATCAGAAAGACAAGATGGAAACCATGGAATTACAGACCTGTTAACCACACATCTGTTGCTGGGAAATTACTGGAGTCTAAAATTTAAAGTTAGATTGTGTAATGGGTTGGTCAGACCCAATAAACCCAAGTGAATTTTAAAAATATAGAACTAAAGTAGTAGACAGAAAAATGTCTGTGTTATTTATATGAACTTCCAGAGAAGGGTGATTGTTAACTAAGTTAAAGTTTATGGAATTGAAGGCAAGTTATTGACACGTATAGACCATAGAATGTATAGTGCAGAAGGATGCCATTTGGCCCATCGAGTCTGCACCAGCCCTTGGAAAGAGCACCTTATTTAACCCCACACTTCCACTCTATCCCTGTAATCCAGTAACCCCACCTAATCTTTTTTGGGCACCAAGGGGCAATTTAGCATGGCCAATCCACCTAACCTGCACATCTTTGGACTGTGGGAGGAAACCGGAGCACCCGGAGGAAACCCACGCAGACACGGGGAGAACGTGCAGACTCCGCACAGATAGTGACCCAGCTGGGAATGGAACCTGGGACCCTGGAGCTGTGAAGCAACTGTGCTGACCACTGTGCTACCGTGCTGCCCTTATAAAAAATTAGTAAATGGCAGGAGACAAAGTTGGGAAAATGGACGGATACTTTACAGAGGGAGTGTGGCTAGTGTCCCGCAAGAATGTTTTGGGGCCTCAACTATTTACAAATAACTTAATGATGGGATACAAAAGCAGAAATCCAAGAACGATGATGCCTCAGAACAAAGCTGTAATTACAGAGAGACATTCATTGAGCACCTGATGGACAAAGTGGTAGCAAATTGATTTCAGTGTTGGAAAATGTGAGCCCACACCCACTTTGGGATTCAAAGAAGAGAATAGAGTACTTTCAGAATGCTGAAAAGTGAGAAAGAGTGGGACCCAAAGGCCCAAGTACTAAAGAGCTGTGCTCCAGAACTTGCCATGACAATGGTCAAGCTGTTGCAGTACAGCTGAACCATCTACCCAGAAATATGGACAATTGCTCAGGTGAGTCCTGTTCACAAAGCAGGATAAATCCAACCCGGCCAATTACCGTCCCATCAGCCGACTCATCAGTAAAATGATGGAAGGGGCCCAACAGCTCGCGTTTTTTAAAATACATTTCATGGGATGTGGGTCCGGCATTTATTACCCATCCCTTATTACCCTTGAGGGGCATTTAAGAGTCAACCATATTGCTCTGGAGTCACATGTAGGCCCTAGGATCCTGCCTAAAGGACATTAGTGAACCAAATGGGTTTTCACAACCATCATGAAATGGTTGTCATTAGACTTTTAATCCCAGATTTTTATTAATTCAAATTATAGAATTTACAGTGCAGAAGGAGGCCATTCGGCCCATCGAGTCTGCACCGGCTCTTGGAAAGAGCACCCTCCCCAAGATCAACACCTCCACCCTATCCCCATAGCCCAGTAACCCCACCCAACACATTTTGGACACTAAGGGCAATTTATCATGGCCAATCCACCTAACCTGCACATCTTCGGACTGTGGGAGGAAACCGGAGCACCCGGAGGAAACCCACGCACACACGGGGAGGATGTGCAGACTCCACACAGACAGTGACCCAGCCGGGAATCTAACCTGGGACCTGGGACCCTGGAGCTGTGAAGCAATTGTGCTATCCACAATGCTACCGTGCTGCCCTGCAGTGGCGGGATTTGAACCTGGGTCAGTAGCACAGTGGTTAGCACAATTGCTTCACAGCTCCAGGGTCCCAGGTCCCAGGTTAGATTCCCGGCTGGGTCACTGTCTGTGTGGAGTCTGCACATCCTCCCCGTGTGTGCGTGGGTTTCCTCCGGGTGCTCCGGTTTCCTCCCACAGTCCAAAGATGTGCAGGTTAGGTGCATTGGCCATGCTAAATTGCCCTTAGTGTCCAAAAAGGCTAGGTGGGGGTTGCTGGGTTACGGGGATAGGGTCAATGCATGGTCTTGAGTAGGGTTCTCTTTGTAAGGGCCGGTGCAGACTCGATGGGCCGAATGGCCTCTTTCTGCACTGTAAATTCTATGAAATTCTATGAATAAGAGAACAAACTGGAGGGAAAAGATTGCAATTACGAAGCACTTTAACCATTACTGGATGTCTCAAAAGTGCTGACAGCCAATTAAATTATTTTGAAGTGTGGTTATTGTAACGAGGAAGTGGCAGCCAATTTATGCAAAGTAAATTGCTACAAATGTGATAATCTGTCCTTGTCACATGATAAAGATTGGCAGCAAATGGCCCAGCCACTCTGAAATAATGCCACGGGATCAGGTACATCCACCCAAGTGGGAAGCTGGGGCCTTGATTGGTTAGTATCTGATCAGAAAACAGCACCTCTGACTGTGCAGTACTCCCATACTGAACTGGATTTGTATACTATCCTGGAGCAGGGTTAAATGGCCCATTCCCCTTTTTAATGTTAAGTTCGAGAAAAGATGACAAACTTAATGGAAAACAAAACACAATACTGAGAATGCTGCTGGAAGCCCTCAGAGAAACACCCTCACCCTCAGAGAAACACCCTCACCCTCAGAGAAACACCCTCACCCTCAGAGAAACACCCTCACCCTCAGAGAAACACCCTCACCCTCAGAGAAACACCCTCAGAGAAACACCCTCAGCCTCAGAGAAACACCCTCACCCTCAGAGAAACACCCTCACCCTCAGAGAAACACCCTCACCCTCAGAGAAACACCCTCACCCTCAGAGAAACACCCTCACCCTCAGAGAAACACCCTCACCCTCAGAGAAACACCCTCAGAGAAACACCCTCAGCCTCAGAGAAACACCCTCACCCTCAGAGAAACACCCTCACCCTCAGAGAAACACCCTCACCCTCAGAGAAACACCCTCACCCTCAGAGAAACACCCTTGCCAGCATTTTGTTTTTAATATCAGTAATAGTGAAAGTTCAGGTAAGACCCACAGAATGGAAAGGGAGAAAAAAGAAGCCCAGATATTATTTGGTCAAATTGTGTCAGGTAATTGAGGAACCCATTCACTCCCTCAATCTGCGAGTTGACCCAAACAGAAACAATGCCTTAGAACTGCTCACCTCGTGGAAACGCTTCTCTAGGGTTACACGAATATTGGTCTCAATGCTCGTTCGTTTCTTCCTTTTGCGGCCAAGACCTTCCAGCCCAGCCAGATGTGGGGAGAGAGATGTCAGGTTGTTCAGTGTGGTATCTGAGGGGGCATTTTCTACCAAAGAAACATTTATTTAAACATAAATCTGACAGCAAACAAGCATGAGAGAGGGTACAATGCATTAGAAGAACTGTGTATATTCACCCACATTGGAAATGGCTCCCTTGCTCATCATGTGTGGAATGCACTGCCAGCAGAGGTGGTGGAGTCAGAGTCATTAGGGACACTTAAGCAACTCTTAGACAGGCACATGGACAGCAGTAAATTGAAGGGGTGTAGGTTAGCTTGATCTTAGATTAGGATAATTGGTCGGCACAACATCGTGGGCTGAAGGGCCTGTACTGTGCTGTACTGTTCTATATTCTATATCATTAGGATGTGTGTGACAGGCCTGATGGGGAGTAAGTTAGATATATTCATGCGAAATCTAATCAATCCAACACAAACCAAATCCCATCCCTAAAGTGGGTCACAAGGGACTATAAAAGATCAGGAAAACCTCAATATATAGGGAGGAAAGGTTTTTTTAAAAATTCATTTTACAGGATGTGGCTGTCGCTGGCTAGGACAGCATTTATTGCCCATCCCTAGCTGCCCTTCAGAAGGTGGGGGTGAGCTGCCTTCTTGAACCGCTGCAGTCCTTGAGGTGCAGGTGCACCCACAGTGCTGTTAGGGAGGTGTGGTATACCACTGTTTGCACTTATATTAGGTGATGTATGGTAGGACCTGCACTACAGGTACGACGGTAGTCCCTGCCTGCTGGCTCCACCCAGTAGGCGGAGTATAAATATGTGTGTCCTCGTGCAGCAGCTATTTCGCCAGCTGCTGTGGGAGGCCACACATCTTAGAGCAATAAAGCCTCAGTTGTATTCAACTCTCGTCTTTGTGCAATTGATCGTGCATCAATTTATTGCTGTAAGATTTTCAGAAGATGGACCTCCGTATCAAGCCGGATCGCCTGCAGCTGGATCCGCAATCAAGCGACGCCAAAGAAGACTTTCAGCACTGGCTAGCTTGTTTTGAGGCGTACATCAACTCGATGCCAAGCCCTATTCCGGAGGCTCAGAAAATACAGATACTGTACTCAAGGTTGAGCTCCAACGTCCTTCTGCTGATCCGGGACACGCCAAACTACGCCAAAGCCATGACGCTACTTAAAGAAAATTACGCCCAGGAGACGAACACCTCTTGGCCAGGCGCGTACTCGCCACTCGCTCTCAACTCCCTGGTGAGTCCATAGAAGACTTCTGGCGGGCCCTAATCCCACTAGTCCGGGACTGTGACTGTCAGGCCGTTACAGCCACGGAACATTCTAACCTCCTCATGCGGGACGCTTTTGTTACGGGGATTGGGTCGGACCTCATACGCCAGCGACTTTTAGAAGGGGCCACGCTCGATCCCGCAGAGACGAAGAAGCTAGCGCTCTCTATGACGGTCGCCTTGTGCAATATTCAGGCCGACACCCCCAGCCGCGCGGCCCACCCCTCCTACGCATCGTGGACCCCACAGACGGCCGCCCCAGCGGGGGCCTTACCCAGCCAATACGCCTTCGCCACGCGCCAACCAGCAAACTCCGGGGGTCCCCGATGTTACTTTTGCGGCCAGCAGAATCACCCTCGCCAACGCTGCCCGGCCCGCGCTGCCCTTTGTAAGGCTTGTGGTAAGAAGGCACACTTCGTCGCGATGTGTCAGGCCCGCGCAGTCACTGCTATCTCCCCACCCCCCTCATTTACAGACAATGGGCACCGCTATCTTCACCTCCCCGGACCACGTGCGGCCAGTGGGCGCCGCCATCTTCTCCCCATCAGGCCAAGTGCGACCAGTGGGCGCCGCCATCTTCCCCTCCGCGCAACACGTGCGGCCCATGGGCACCTCCATTTTGTCCTCCCCAAGATCTTCAGGTGCCGCCATCTTATCTCCCCCACGGCACATGGGCACCACCAGTGTTCCAGGACCCGTGCCCCCCTGGGCACCCCATCATCCGACCCAGCGACGACCAACCACGACTCTCCTCAGTGACCATTGACCAGTCTCGTCCGCACAATCTGGCCACTGCATCGTCCAGCGTTAAGATCGACGGACACATGACCTCTTGCCTGCTGGACTTCGGGAGCAGCAAAAGCTTCATCCACCCGGATACGGTAAGACGCTGCTCCCTCGCGGTACACCCCGCCAATCAAAGAGTCTCCCTGGCCTCCGGATCCCATTCTGTCGCGATCCGGGGGTACTGTACGGTCACACTTACGGTCCAGAGCATAGAATTCAGTGGCTTCCGCCTCTACATCCTCCCTAATCTCTGCGCTGCCCTGCTACCCGGCCTGGACTTCCAGTGTAACCTCCAAAGCCTAACCATGAAATTCGGCGGGTCCCTACCACCCCTTACTGTATGCGACCTCGCGACCCTAAAGGTCAATCGATCTTTCCTCTTCGCAAATCTAACCCCGGATTGCAAACCCGTCGCCACCAGGAGCAGACGGTACAGTCCCAGGACAGGACCTTCATCAGGTCCGAGGTCCAGCGGCTGCTTCGGGAAGGCATCATCGAGGCCAGCAACAGCCCCTGGAGAGCCCAAGTGGTAGTAGTTAAAACTGGGGAGAAACACAGAATGGTCATGGATTACAACCAGACCATCAATCGGTACACGCAGCTTGACGCGTACCCCCTCCCACGCATATCTGATATGGTCAATCAGATTGCACAGTACCGGGTCTTCTCAACAGTAGACCTCAAATCCGCCTACCACCAGCTCCCCATCCGTAAAGCGGACCGTCCATACACTGCCTTCGAGGCGGACGGTCACCTCTATCACTTCCTCAGGGTTCCCTTCGGCGTCACCAACGGGGTCACGGTCTTCCAAAGGGAGATGGACTGAATGGTCAACCGGTACGGGCTGCGGGCCTCTTTCCCGTACCTAGACAACGTCACCATCTGTGGCCACGATCCGCAGGACCACGATGCCAACCTTGCCAAATTTCTCCACACTGCCACTCTTCCAAACCTCACCTACAACAAGGAGAAGTACGTGTTCAGCATGACCCGCTTAGCCATCCTCGGCTATGTGGTCCAGAACGGAGTTCTGGGGCCCGATCCCGACCGCATGCGTCCCCTCATGGAGCTGCCCCTCCCCCACTGCCCCAAGGCCCTCAAACGCTGCCTGGAGTTCTTTTCATACTACGCCCAGTGGGTCCCAAACTAAGCAGACAAGGCCCGCCCATTCATACAGTCCACCCATTTTCCCCTGATGGCCGAGGCTCAACAGGCCTTCGCCCGTATCAGAGCCGATATCGCCAAGGCCGGGATGCACGCAGTAGATGAGACGCTGCCCTTTCAACTAGAGAGCGATGCATCAGACGTTGCCCTAGCCGCCACCCTAAATCAGGCAGGCAGGCCTGTGGCATTCTTTTCCCGCACCCTTCATGCCGCAGAAATTCGGCACTCCTCCGTCGATAAAGAGGCCCAAGCTATCGTTGAAGGTGTGCGGCATTGGAGGCATTACCTGGCCAGCAGGAGATTCACTCTCCTCACTGACCAATGGTCAGTAGCCTTCATGTTCAATAACACACAGCGGGGCAAGATCAAGAATAAGATCTTGAGGTGGAGGATCGAACTCTCCACCTACAATTACGAGATTTTGTATCGCCCCGGTAAGCTCAACGAGCCCCCAGACGCCCTATCCCGAGGTACATGTACCAGCGCCAAGGTGGACCGACTCCGGGCCCTGCACGGCAGCCTTTGTCACCCGGGAGTCACACGGTTCTACCATTTTATAAAGGCCCGCAATCTGCCCTACTCCGTCGAGGAAGTATGGACAATCACCAGGGACTGCCAGGTCTGTGCGGAGTGCAAGCCGCACTTCTACCGGCCGGACCGTGCGCGCCTGGTGAAGGCCTCCCGCCCCTTTGAGCGCCTCAGAGTGGATTTCAAAGGGCCCCTCCCCTCCACCGACCGGAACACGTATATTCATTGTGGTCGATGAGTACTCCAGATTCCCCTTTGCCATCCCGTGCCCTGACATGACGCCTGCCATCGTCATCAAAGCCCTCAACACAATCTTCGCTCTGTTCGGTTTCCCCGCCTACATCCACAGTGACAGGAGATCCTCATTCATGAGCGATGAGCTGCGTCAGTTCCTGCTCAGCAGGGGTATCGCCTCCAGCAGGACAACAAGCTATAACCTCCGGGGAAATGGACAGGTAGAGAGGGAGAACGGGACGGTATGGAGGGCCATCCAACTGGCCCTACAGTCCAGGAACCTCCCAGCCTCCCGCTGGCAGGAGGTCCTCCCTGATGCACTACACTCCATTCGGTCACTACTGTGCACCGCCACTAACAACACACCCCATGAACGTCTCTTTACCTTCCCCAGGAAGTCCACATCCAGGGTGTCGCTCCCGACTTGGCTCATAGCTCCAGGACCCATCCTGTTCCGTAGGCACGTCCGACTCCACAAGGCGGACCCGTTGGTGGAGAGGGTACAGCTGCTCCATGCGAACCCCCAGTATGCCTCCGTGACGTACCCCAACGTCCGCCAGGACCTGGCACCAGCAGGCTCCACACACACACAACCCTCCGACCCGGCGCCACCCTCCCCTCCCCTGGCGCTTCCAGCAGCAACCCCCCCAGGACCATCTGTCCGCCCCCTGCCCACGCCCGAGGATGAAGAGGATTCCGGCACGCTCCCTGAGGCACCGAAGATCAGACCAGCATCGGCATCGCCGCCACCACCACGTCGCTCCCAGCAGCACATCAAGGCCCCGGACCGGTTAAACCTCTAACTGGTCCACTGGACTTCAAAAGACATTTTTTTTTCTCCCAAAAGTTGTATATGTAAAATTCAGTTGTTGTCTATAATTCTCCACCAGCCCCGCTGGACTCAATTTTAACAGGGGTGAATGTGGTAAACCATTGTTACCCCTGTATTAGGTGATGTATGGTAGGACCTGTACTACAGGTACGACAGTAGTCCCTGCCTGCTGGCTCCGCCCAGTAGGTAGAGTATAAATATGTGTGTCCTCCGTGCAGCAGCCATTTCGCCAGCTGCTGTGGGAGGCCACACATCTTAGAGCAATAAAGCCTCAGTTGTATTCAACTCTCGTCTTTGTGCAATTGATTGTGTATCAGGAGGGAGTTCCAGGATGTTGCCCAGTGAGAGTGAAGGAACGGTGATATATTTCCAAGTCAGGGTGGTGACTGACTTGGAGGGGAACCTCCAGTTGGTTGGGTTCCCAGGTATCTGCAGGTCTTGTCCTTATAGATTGTAGTGGTCATGGTTTGGTGCGGTCGAAGGAATCTTGGTGAGTTCCTGCAGTGCATCTTGTATATGGTACACACGGCTGCCACTGTTCGTCAGTGGTGGAGGGTTTGAATGTTTGTGGGAACAATCAAGTTGGCTGCTTTGTCCTGGATGATGTTGAGCTTTGAGTGTTGGAGCTACACTCATCCAGGCAAGTGGAGAGTATTCCATTACACTCCTGACTTGTGCCTTTTAGATGATGGACAGACTTTGGGAGGGTCAGGAGATGAGTTACTCCTCATAGGATCCCTAGCCTTTGACCTGCCCTGGTAGCCACAATATTAATGTGGCTAGTCCAGTTCAGTTTCTGATCAATGGTAACCCCCAGGATGTTTATTGTAGGGGATTCAGCAATGTGAATGCCATTGAATGCAAGGAGCGGGGTTAAATCCTCTCTTGTAGGAGATGGTCATTGCCTGGCACTTGTGTGGCACGAATGTAACTTGCCACTTGTCAGCCCCGAGCCTGGATATTGTCCAGTTCTTGCTGCATTTGGACATGGACTGCTTCAGTGTCTGAGGAGTCGCGAATGGTGCTGAACATTGTGCAATCATCCGCAAACATCCTGTTGAGACCATCAATTCACGCGACACGTGGTTAGAAGTGAACAGCGGTTTTAATCGTCTTACAACAGAGCCTGCCTGTGATGAGATGAACTTGAGATGAACTGGCAGCAGGCTCACAGCACTGATCTTTATACTTCCGTTTGGGGGAGGGGCCATGGGCGGGGCCATGGGCGGAGCCAACGGTGGAGCCCAGTACAAACTCCTCATCTCCCCCTATGGGCAGGGCCGCGCGATTACACACAATCCGGTACAGAGTACAGGCTCAATACATGTGGTACAATACAGTGTGAATTACTGAGGTTTATAATTCACCACACATCCCCACTTCTGACCTTATGATGGAAGGGAGGTCATTGATGAAGCAGCTGAAGATGGCTCGATCTAGGACACTACCCCGAGGAACTTCTGCAGTGATGTCCTGGAGTGGAGATGATTGACCTCCAACCACCACAACCATCTTCCTTTGTGCCAGGTATGACTCCAACCAGGGGAGAATTCCACCCCCCCCCCCCCCAACTCCCAGTTTAGCTCGGGCTCCTTGATGCCATACTCAGTCAAATGCTGCCTTAATGTCAAGGGCAGTCACTCTCACCTCACCTCTGGCATTCAGCTCTTTTGTCCATGTTTGAACCAAGGCTGTAATGACGTCAGGAGCTGAGTGACCCTGGTGGAACCCAAACTGAGCGTCCGTATTGCTGAGTAAGTGCCGCTCGATAGCGCTGTTGACAACTTCTTCTATCACTTTGCTGATGATGGAGAGTAGACTGATAGGGCGGTAATTAACTGGGTTGGATTTGTCCTGTTTCTGTGTACAGGACCCAACTGGGTAATTTTCCACATTGCCGGGTAGATGCCAGTGTTGTTGCTGCACTGGAACAGCTTGGCTAGGGGTGGGGCAAGTTCTGGAATACAAGTCTTCAGTACTATTGCCAGAATATTGTCAGGGCCCAGAGCCTTTGCAGTATCCAGTGCCTTCAGCCATTTCGCGATATCACGTGGACTGAATCAGATTGACTTGAAGACTGGTATCGGTGATGCTGGGGACCCCTGGAAGAGACAGAGATGGATCACCCACTCGGCACTTCTGGCTGAAGATTGTTGCAAATACCTCAGTCTTGTCTTTTGCACAGATGTGCTGGAATCCTCCATTATTGAGGATGGGGATATTTGTGGAGCCTTCTCCTCCAGTGAGTTGTTTAATTGTCCACCACCATTCACAGCTGGATGTTGCAGGACTGCAGAGCCTAGTTCTGATCCGTTGGTTGTGGAATCGCTTGGCTCTGTCTATTACTTGCTGCTCATGCTGTTTGGCCCACAAGTAGTCCTGTGTTGTAGCTTCACCAGGTTGACACCTCATTTTTCAGTATGTCTGATGTTGCTCCTGACATGCTCTCCTGCACTCTTCCTTGAACCAGGGTTGATCCCCTGGCTGGGTGGTAATGGTAGAGTGGGGGATATGCCGGGCCATGAGGTTACAGGTTGCGGTTGAATACAATTCTGTTGCTGCTGATGGCCCACAGCACCTCATGGAGGCCCAGTCTTCAGTTGCCAGATCTGTTTGAAGTCTGTCCCATTTTGCACGGTGGTAGTGCCACACAGCCTGATGGAGGGTATCCTCAATGTGAAGATGGGACTTTGTCTCCACAAGGACTGTGCAGTGGTCAGTTTTACCGATACTGTCATGGACAGATGCAGCTGCAACAGGCAGATTGGTGAGGCTGAATTCAAGTATGTTTTTCCCTCTTGTTGGTTCCCTCACCACCTGTTGCTGTCCCAGACTAGCAGCTCTGTCCTTTAGCACCCGGCCAGCTCGGTCGATGGTGGTACCACTGAGTCATTTTTGATGATAGACATTAAAGTCCCACCCAAAGCATATTCTGCACCCTTGCCACCCTCAGTGCTTCTTCCAAGTGGTGGTCAGCAGGAGGTTTCCTTGCCCATGTTTAACCTGAAGCCATGAGACTTCATGGGGTCCAGAATCGATGTTGAGGACTCCCAGGGCAACTCCCTCCCGACTGTATCCCACTGTGCCCCCACCTCTGCTGGGTCTGTCCTGCCTGTGAGACAGGATATACACAGGAATGGTGATAGCTGGGACATTGTTTGCAGGGCATGATTCTGTGAGTATGACTATGTCAGGCTGTTGCTTTACCAGTCTGTGAGACAGCTTTCTGGCACAAGCCCCCAGATGTCAGTATGGAGGACTTTGCAGGGTCGGCAGGGCTGGATTTGCCGTTGTCATTTCCGGTGCCTGGTTCGATGCTGGGTGGTCCGTCCGGTTTCATCCCTTTTGTTTTTTCGTAGCGGTTGAATACAACTGAGTGGCTTGCTAGGCCATTTCAGAGTGAACCACATTGCTGTGGGTCTGGAGTCACATGTAGGCCAGACCGGGTAAGGATGGCTGATTTCCCAGATATTTTATTGAGTTTAAATTCCATTGCCTGCCACAGTAGATTCGAACCCAGGTCCCCAGACCTTTATCCTGGGATTCTGAAAGGATGAACATTAAATAAGATGGACGGGAACACCTGAATGTCATTAGATCACAGAGAAAAAGGACTTATCACAAGCTACCATCTAGAAGGACAAGGTTAGCCGACATATGGTAACACCACCACCTGCTAGTTCCTTCCAGGTCACTCACCATCCTGACTGGAAGTATATCACCATTCCTTCATTGTTGCTGGGTCAAAGTCCCAGGACACCACCCCAACAGCACAGTGGGTGTACCTACAGCAGACAGACGGCAGCAGTACGAGGCTTCTGAAGGGCAATTAGGGATTCAGGGATGAGCAGTAAAAGCTAGTCTAGCCAGGTGTGTCTCACAATTGCCAGACATTTCAAAGTTAGTACTTTGAGTGCAGTCACTGTTGCCATGTAAGAAACACAGCAGGCAATATACACAAGAGTTTAAATTTACCTCTTGCAAACATTAAAGGAGGGAGACACTTTTGGAAGAATCTGCTGAGAGATGTTTCAAAGATGCCACCATGTAAGAGTCAGTGCACCGGAGGGGGGGGGGGGGGGGGGGGGGGGCTTGCTCTGATGTTACCCTGTTATCCATTGTTACCCTGGGGGCGAGGGGAGGGTGAAGAAACTCACCTGCATCGCTCAGCCACTTCTCCAACAGCGGTTTAAGTTTACACATGTTCTTGAAACTTAAGTTCAAAGCCTCGAACCGGGAGATTGTCGTTTGACTAAAATCATTTCCATACAGTTTGCCCATTGCTAATCCCACATCACCCTGTGAAAAATTAAAAAGATTTTAGTGACATAGGTCTGTTCCTCACTTCTCAGTGATGAAATGTTGTCATTTTCCTCGCAATGTAATATTAACTGTCCATTTTACCAGGCTGTAAAATCATAGGTCCTGTGTAAAAAGGAGCTCCTAGGTTACTAGTCTAGAACTAAGCTCGTGCAGAGCTCCTGACCAAGCAACCACCAAACAGAATTGAGAGTTTGGAGAATTTTTCTACCAAAAATGAGAGAATAATTACTGCACAGGGGGCCATTCAGCCCATAAGTCTGTGCCAGCTTTACAAGAGCAACTCTGCAAGTCCCACTCCCACACCTTTCCCTTGCAAATTTCCTCTTGAAAAAGGGAACTGAATTATTACCCAAAGGCCACATTTGACTCTGGTTTCAACACACAGGCAGTATATTCCAGATCCCAACCACTTGCTGCATTAAAATGCTTTTCCTTTTTACAGTTCTTTTGCCATTCCCCTTAAATCAATATTCTCCAATTCTCAAACTCACCACCCAGTTTCTCTCCATCTAGTCTGTCCACACATGCACCATCAAATCTGCTGCCACCATCCCTTTTATTCCATGAACTTTGCTGACAAGACTCCAAAGTGGCACTTTCTAAAACACCTGATGGAAATTCATGTACACCACATCGACTGCATTACCCTCATCAACCCACGTTGTTGCCTCATCAGAAAAATTCCAAAGTTATAAATAAAAATAACAGAAGATACTCAACAGGTTAGGCAGCATCTGTGGACGGCAACCCAAAATGGCAACACTTTCCAGATGTTTTATCAATGGATCTGAAATTCCACCAGCTGCCAAGGTGAGATATGAATCCATGTCCCCAGAGCTGTAGCTTGTGTCAGTGATGTTACCACTACACCACTGTTTCCCCAATGGGCATGTTTGTGGAGCCTCTTCCTCTGGTTGGACAAGAAACCAAGAGTACTGTATCAAGTTTGCTGACACTAAAGCTAGGTGGGAATGTAAGCTGTAAGGAGGACACAAAGACTACAAAGAGAAATTACAGGTTAAGAAAAGGCAGCATGTGACAGATGGAATGCGTGAGGAAATGTGAAGTTGGACCCTTTGGTCGTTTGAATCGAAAAGCAAATGTTCAATACCTTCTTAAAAAATGATTTATTAGTTTACCATACAGGTACAGCAAACAATTAGGAAGGCAAATGATATGTTGGCCAGGTTTTCGGAGTAAAATAACAAGGAAGTTTTGCTACAATTGTAAAGGTCATTGGCAAGAGCACACCTGGAGTACTGTTGCAGTTTTGGTCTTCATATTCAAGGAAGGATTGGAGACGGTACAACGAAAGTTAATTGTTCCTGAGAGGAGAGGGTTGTTCTGTGCTAAAAAGCTGCTTAATTGAGGCTATGACCTCGTAGACAGGAAGGCTGCTTCCCCAGCTCGGGAATCCAAAACAAGATGGCGCTTTCTCAGGTTGAGGGATCGATCATCTGGACCGAAAGGAGGGGAACCTCTTCACTCAAAACATAGAACATACAGTGCAGGGGGCCATTCGGCCCATCGAGTCTGCACCGACCCACTGAAGCCTATCCCCGTAACCCAAAAACGCCTCCTAACCTTTTTGGACACAAAGGGCAATTTATCATGGCCAATCCACCAACCTGCACGTCTTTGGACTGTGGGAGGAAACCCACGCAGACACAGGGAGAACGTGCAGACTCCGCACAGACAGTGACCCAATCAGTGAATCAAACCTGGGACCCTGGCGCTGTGAAGCCACAGTGCTAGCCACGTGTGCTACCGTGCTGCCCAAAGGGCTAAATATTCTCTACACCAGAGTTGTGGACGCTCAATCATTACGTATATTTAAGTCAGAGTTAGAAGATGTCTCAGGGAATCAACAGGCTAAAAACTGCACTGAATGTGGAGCTGGCTCAAGGGGCCACACGGTTTACTCCTATTCCCATTTTAATGGGATGTGAGAGTTGTTGGCTAGGCCAGCATTTATTACCCATTGCTAATTACTAATAATCTTTATTAGTGTCACAAGTAGGTTTACATTAACACTGCAAAGAAGGGCAGCACGGTGGCACAGTGGTTAGCATTGCTGCCTACGGCGCTGAGGACCCGGGTTCGAATCCCGGCCCTGGGTCACTGTCCGTGTGGAGTTTGCACATTCTCCCCATGTCTGCGTGGGTTTCACCCCCACAACCCAAAAGATGTGCAGGTTAGGTGGATTGGCCATGCTAAATTGCCCCTTAATTGGAAAAAATAATTGGGTACTCTAAATTTATTTAAAAAAAACAAAACACTGCAAAGAAGTTGCAATGAAGTTACTGTGAAAATCCCCTCGTCTCCACATTACGGCACCTATTCAGGTACACAGAGGAAGAATTCAGAATGTCTAATTCACCTAACAGCACGTCTTTCGGGACTTGTAGGAGGAAACCGGAGCACCCGGAGGAAACCCACGCAGACACGGGGAGAACGTGCAGACTCCGCACAGACAGTGACCCAGCCGGGAATCGAACCCGGGACCCTGGTGCTATAAAGCAACAGTGCTAACCACTGTGCTATCATAGTGCAGTGCTGCCTTCTTGAACCATTGCAGTCCCAGAGTTGTAGGTACAAACTCGCCAGGGCCCAAAAAAAGTGAATAGCGGCGGGGAACTCACCGGCTCTGAAAACCCCGCCTCAACTTAAACTTAGACATTTTTGGGGAGAATCGTGCCCATAGGGTTCTTAAGGGTCTTGACAGGGTAAATGCTGAGAGGATGTTTCCCTCTTGGGAGAGTCTACGACCAGAGGACAGAGTCTCAGAATAAAAGGATGCCAATTTAAGACTGAGATGAGGAGGAATTTTTTCTCTCAGAGGGATGTGTCTTTGGATTGTCGCACAATGTCCGTTCGTTCATTGTCGCAGTGTCTGCATGGTCTCGCCAATGTACCACGCCTCGGGGCATCCTTTCCTGCAGCGTATGAGGTAGACAACATTAGCTGAGTTGCATGAGTATGTATCACATACCTGGTGGGTGGTGTTCTCACATGTAATGGTGCATTGGTGAGACCATGCAGACGCTGCAACAACAGATGAATGGGCATCACACGATAATCGCCAGGGACAAATATTCCCTTCCAGCGGGGAACACTTCAGCAATCAAGGACATTCAGCCTCTGATCTTCGGGTAAGCGTTCTCCAAGGCGGCCTTCAGGATTTGCGACAACGCAGAATCGCTAAGAAGAATCTGACAGCCAATGTCCTCACACATGTGTACGGTCTCAACTGTGATCTTGGATTCATGTCTCATTACATTCACCCTCCCCCCCCCCCCCCCCCCCCCCCCCCATCTGGCCTGGGTTTGCGAAATCCACCAACTATCCTGGCTTGAGACAATCCACACCTCTTTAACCCGTGATTATCCCTCTCTCCAGTCGCATTGTCTGGACCTGTAAAGACTTAATTACCCGCAAAGACTCGCATTCAAAGTATCATCTTGCATCTTTGACTTTGTCTATATATGTGTTTATGGAACCCACCTCTTCATTCACCTGATGAAGAAGCTGTGCTCGAAAGCTAGTGATCCCAAATAAACCGGTTGCTTTATTTTAACCTGGTTATTTTAATCTGGTGTTGTAAGACTTCTTACTGTGATCTTTCTTTCTGTTCGGTATGACTCCAACCAGTGGGGAGATTCCCCCCGCCCCAAAATTCTCATCAACTCAAGTTTTGTTTGGCTTATTGATGCCATACTCAAATTAAATGCTGCCTTAATGTCATGGGCAGTCACTCTCACCTCACTTCTGGAATTCAGCTCTTTTGTCCATGTTTGAACCAAGGCTGCAATGAGGTCAAGAGCTGAGTGACCCTGGCGGAACCCAAACTGAGCGTCCATGAGCAGGTTATTGCTGAGTTAGTGCCGCTTGATAGCACTGTTGATGACTCCTTCTATCGCTTTACTGATGATTGAGAGTAAGTCTGATAGGGCAGTAATTGGCTGGGTTGGATTTGTCCTGCCTTTAGTGTACAGGACACACTTGGGAGATTTTCCACGTTGCCGGATAGATGCCAATGTTGTAGCTGTACTGGAACAGTATGGCTAGGGGTGCGGAAAGTTCTGGAGCACTATTGCCGGAATATTGTCAGGGTCCATAGCCTTTTCATAATCTATTGCCTTCCGCCATTTTGTGATATTATAGTGGGGAAGTGGGGACCTACTGAGGAGACCGAGATAGATCATCCACTCGGCATTTCTGGCTGAAGATTATTGCGAATGTCTCAGCCTTGTCTTTTGTACAGATGCGCTGGGTCCCTCCATCATTGAGGATGGGGATATTTGTGAAGTCTCCTCCTCCAGTGAGTTGTTTAATTGTCCACCACCATTCACAGCTGGATGTGGCAGGACAGCAGAGTTTAGACCTGTTCGGAAGCTATCCCATTTAGCACTACGTTAGTGCCACACAACACGGTATAGTGGGTATCCTCAATGTGAAGATCAGACTTTTTCTCCAGAAGGACTGTGTGATTGTGATTATGATCATGGACAGAGGATTCTGCAGCAGGCTGATTAATGAGGAGGAGGTCTGGTATATTTTTATCTTCTTGTTGGCTCCCTCACCACGTGTCACAGGCCCAGTCTAGCAGCTATGTCTTTTAGCACTCAGTCTGCTGTGATGCTACTGAGCCACTCTTGGTAATTAGCATTGAAGTCCCCACCCAGAGTACATCTTCAGTGGTTCCTCCAAGTGGTGTTCCAACATGGAGGAATGACCCGATTCATTAGTTGATGGCGGACGGTATCTGATAATCAACAGAAGGTTGCTGTGCCCAGGTTTGACCCGAAGCCTATGGAACTTCATTGGAGTCCAGAGTCAATGACTCCCAGTCAGTGTTGAGGCTCCCAGGGCAACTCCCTCCCAACAGTGTTCTATGTTCTAAGTGTGAGGTTGTCCATTTTGGAAGGACAAATATGAATGCGGAATACAGGGTTAATGGTAGGGTCCTTGGCAATGTGGAGGAGCAGAGAGATCTTGGGGTCTATGTTCATAGATCTTTGAAAGTTGCCACTCAAGTGGATAGAGCTGTGAAGAAGGCCTATGGTGTGCTAGCGTTCATTAGCAGAGGGATTGAATTTAAGAGCCGTGAGGTGATGATGCAGCTGTACAAAACCTTGGTAAGGCCACATTTGGAGTACTGTGTGCAGTTCTGGTCACCACATTTTAGGAAGGAAGCTTTAGAAAAGGTGCAAAGGAGATTTACCAGGATGTTGCCTGGAATGGAGAGTAGGTCTTACGAGGAAAGCTTGAGGGTGCTAGGCTTTTTCTCATTAGAACGGAGAAGGATGAGGGGTGACTTGATAGAGGTTTATAAGATGATCAGGGGAATAGATAGAGTAGACAGCCAGAGACTTTTTCCCCGGGTGGAACAAACCATTACAAGGGGACATAAATTTAAGGTGAAGGGTGGAAGATATAGGGGGGATGTCAGAGGTAGGTTCTTTACCCAGAGAGTAGTGGGGGCATGGAATGCACTGCCTGTGGAAGTAGTTGAGTCGGAAACATTAGGGACCTTCAAGCGGCTATTGGATAGGTACATGGATTATGGTAGAACAATGGAATGTAGATTAATTTGTTCTTAAGGGCAGCATGGTAGCATTGTGGATAGCAGAATTGCTTCACAGCTCCAGGGTCCCAGGTTCGAGTCCCGGCTTGGGTCGCTGTCTGTGCAGAGTCTGCACATCCTCCCCGTGTGTGCATGGGTTTCCTCCGGGTGCTCCGGTTTCCTCCCACAGTCCAAAGATGTGCAGGTTAGGTGGATTGGCCATGAAAAATTGCCCTTCATGTCCAAAATTGCCCTTAGTGTTGGGTGGGGTTACTGGGTTATGGGGATAGGGTGGAGGTGTTGACCTCGGGTAGGGTACTCCTTCCAAGAGCCGGTGCAGACTCGATGGGCCGAGTGGCCTCCTTCTGCACTGTAAATTCTATGAACTGTATACCACGATACCAACACCTGTGCTGGGCCTGTCCTGCTGGTGGGGAAGGTCATACTCAGGAGGTGGTGATTGTCGCCTCTGGGATGATACCTCAAAAGTTGTGATTCTGTGAGTATGTCTATGTCAGGCTGTTGCTTGGCTTGTCTGTGAGACAGCTCTCCCAATTTTAGCCCGAGGCCCCAGAGATTAGTATGGCGACTTTGCGGGGTCGACAGGCTGGGCTTACCACAGTTGTTCCCAGTGTCGAGGTCAATGCTGGGTTATGCATCCTGTTTCTTTCCTTTTTATTGTCTTTGTAGCAGTTTGATGCAGAGCGGCATGCTGGGGGCATTTATGTGGACCTAGAGTCACATGTGGGCCAGACCACACTGAGGACTGCAGATTTCCTGAGGGAACCAGATGTTTTTTTTAAAACCAGATGGGGACCATCATAGTTTCATGGTCATCATTAGTCTTTATTGGGTTCAATTTCCACCACCTGCTGTGACATGATTTGAACCCAGGTGTGTGGATCACCAGTCCAATGACAAACATTTATGCTAGCTCCCATCCACTAGAATCATAGACTTTGCAGTGCAGAAGGAGGCCATTTGGCCCCTGGAAAGAGCCCCCGACTTAGGTCCACGCCTCCACCCTATCCCAGTAACCCCACCTAACCTTTTGGACACTAAGGGGCAATTTATCATGGCCAATCCACCTAACCTGCAACTCTTTGGACTGTGGGTTGAAACCGGAGCATCCGGAGGAAACCCACACAGACACGGGGAGAAGGTGCAAACTCCACACAGACAGGGACCCGAGGCCAGAATTGAACCTGGGGCCCTGGAGCTGTGAGGCAGCAGTACTAACCACTGTGCCACCCTCCATATTAGTTGTTTAATTGTCCCCCACCATTCACAATTAGATATGACAGGACTGCAGAGTTTTTAGTGGCTCTACTGGTTCTGAAATGACTTTGCATGTTTGGTTCATTGGTTAGCAATGCAGTGTTATTGGTGCACTAGGCTGGCACCTCAGTGTTCTTCCCGGACATACTCTGTGCCCAGGAGTAAGGGACATGCCAGGTTATGGAGGACATACTCTGTGCCCAGGAGTAAGGGACATGCCAGGTTATGGAGGACATACTCTGTGCCCAGGAGTAAGGGACATGCCAGGTTATGGAGGACATACTCTGTGCCTAGGAGTAAGGGACATGCCAGGTTATGGAGGACATACTCTGTGCCCAGGAGTAAGGGACATGCCAGGTTATGGAGGAATGCAATTCTGCTGCTACTGATGGATGTCCAATTTTGAGCTGGTGCACCTGCTGGAAAATGTACTGTTTACCCTTCTGACAAGTTTTACACAGCTCTTTCATGGCACAGAATGCCCAGTTTTACACAGCTCTTTCATGGCACAGAATGCCCAGTTTTACACAGCTCTTTCATGGCACAGAATGCCCAGACCTTGTGCTTTTACCTGCGTGAACCCCAGTTTAATCCGCCTTTGCTTGAATGTTTTTGCAAATTGTTCAAGCTCCTCTAGGTCACTGGGTTCATCCGTCTGGACAGATGTGATGTGTTTTGGGGCAATGTGTTTTTGGATCTGCATTGGAGGAAGAGTTTCCAAAGGAGATTCCAGGGCCGAGCCCATGACACTTGGCCGAATGATTGCCTGTGAAGTTAAAATAAATTCAATTCATTGATTCCAGCAGAAAAGTTACAGGATCTTGAGTGAGAAGAACGTTTAAATTCTTCACAAGAAGTAAGATTTTCAGCAAGAAAGCAGTTTGATCTGGAAACAACTTTCACCACAAACTTCTAATTGTTAAAATCCCAATTCCATTTGCACAGACCGAAATCCCCACAAAGGCCTGGGACATTGGTCCCCATCTGCAACATTCTCGGATGGTCAATGGCAATTTGCATTTTAGCATAGTCTGGAAGGTTTTTAAAAATTAAAATCCCAAGGGGCAATTTAGCGCGGCCAATCCACCTACCCTGCACATCTTTGGGTTGTGGGGGCAAAACCCACGCAGACACGAGGAGAATGTGCAAACTCCACACGGACGGTGACCCAGAGTTGGGATCGAACCCGGGACCTCGGCACTGAGCGGCAGCAGTGCAAACACTGCGCCACCGTGTTGCCTGGTCCAGACTATGCCACAGTACACAATTACAGAGCAGCAACCAGCTGAGCTCCAGGAGTTAAGTGTAAGCTGAAAACTGCCCCTCAACTCAGAATGAAGCTGCTTTAAAGAGAAAATATAAATGGAAGAGTTTACAAGGTTCACTAACCTGTGGAGTGATCCCCATGCCAGGCTGAGATGGCAGGAGGCTACCCTGTGATTGCTGGGATAACGCCAGCAGATTTGGAGATTGCAGCGAACCTGAGAAAATATTACAAACCATCATGAGAATACACAGATGACCTATTGGGAGACAAAAGTCAAATTCAAAACAAGCAATGAAATGCAAGGCAGAGTCCTGTTGTAATTATCCTCAGGATTGGCACCAGGTTACAGTGAGAGGAGGAAGAATGGGGAAGATGGTGAACAGTGTGTCCCTCCTGTAGAAACACTGATCCAATGGCTACTGGTGACATAACAAGGAGCTAGTATACAGTGAATGGTAGAACCTTCAAGAGTATTGACAGTCAGAGAGATCTAGGTGTACAGATCCACAGGTCACTGAAAGGGGCAACACAGGTGGAGAACATAGAACAGTACAGCACAGAACAGGCCCTTCAGCCCTCGATGTTGTGCCGAGCATTGTCCGAAAACCCACTCCCTGTCATTCTGGTGTGCTCCATGTGCCTATCCAATAACCGCTTGAAAGTTCCTAAAGTGTCCGACTCCACTATCACAGCAGGCAGTCCATTCCACACCCTAAAGATCCTACCTCGGACATCCCTCCTATATCTCCCACCCTGAATCTTATAGTTATGTCCCCTTGTAACAGCTACATCCACCCGAGGAAATAGTCTCTGAATGTCCACTCTATCTATCCCCCTCATCATCTTATGAACCTCTAGTAAGTCACCTCTCATCCTCCTCCGCTCCAAAGAGAAAAGCCCTAGCTCCCTCAACATTTCCTCATAAGACCAATCCTGCAAACCAGGCAACATCCTGGTAAATCTCCTTTGCACCCTTTCCAATGCTTCCACATCCTTCCTATAGTGAGGTGACCAGAACTGCACACAATACTCCAAATGTGGTCTTACCAGGGTCATGTATAGTTGCAGCATAACCTACGCGGATATTCTACGTTCTATGTTCTATCAGTGCTGGGACCTTTGCTGTTTGTAGTATATATAAATGATTTGGAGGAAAATGTAACTGGTCTGATTAGTAAGTTTACAGATGACTCAAAGGTTGGTGGAATTGCGGATAGCGATGAGGACTGTCAGAGGATACAGCAGGATTTCGATCGTTTGGAGACTTGGGCGGAGAGATGGCAGATGGAGTTTAATCCGGACAAATGTGAGGTAATGCATTTTGGAAGGTCTAATACAGGTAGGGAATATACAGTGAATGGTAGCAACCTCAAGAGTATTGATAGTCAGAGATCTAGGTGAACAGGTCCACAGGTCACTGAAAGAGGCAATACAGGTGGAGAAGGTAGTCAAGAAGGCATACAGCATGCTTGCCTTCATTGGCCGGGGCATTTGAGTATAAGAATTGGCAAGTCATGTTGCAGCTCTTTAGAACCTTAGTTAGGCCACACTTGGAGTATAGTGTTCAATTCTGGTCGCCACACTACCAGAAGGATGTGGAGGCTTTAGAGAGGGTGCAGAAGAGATTTACCAGGATGTTGCCTGGTATGGAGGGCATTAGCTATGAGGAGCGGTTGAATAAACTCGGTTTGTTCTCACTGGAACGACGGAGGTTGAGGGGCGACCTGATAGAGGTCTACAAAATTATGAGGGGCATAGACAGAGTGGATAGTCAGAGGCTTTTTTCCCAGGGTAGAGGGGTCAATTACTAAGGGGCATAGGTTTAAGGTGTGAGGGGCAAGTTTTAGAGGAGATGTACGAGGCCAGTTTTTTTTTTTACACAGAGGGTAGTGGGTGCCTGGAACTCGCTGCCGGAGGAGGTGGTGGAAGCAGGGACGATAGTGACGTTTAAGGGGCATCTTGACAAAGATATGAATAGGATGGGAATAGAGGGATACGGACCCCGGAAGTGCAGAAGATTTTAGTTTAGTCGGGCAGCATGGTCGGCACAGGCTTGGAGGCCGAAGGGACTGTTCCTGTGCTGTACTTTTCTTTGTTCTTTTTTCATATTCCCACGATCCCAGCAGATTCTCACAATTCCTAGTCAAGTAAGGGGAAAACCGAAGTGGTAATGAAGCGATGTGCCTACTTATTATTATTACATACTTTTATATTGTTCCCATTACAGCAGGGTGGCTGCAGCACAGAGATACAATGCCATTGATCAGTAACCAGGCAGGGACAATAGGCCTTACCTTGCTGGGTGTGTTGTGTCTGAGGGAGCAGGAATGTTGCTGCAGTTTGCAGGTGATGCCCCGGTACCACCACAAGCTGCTGCAGTGTATGCAGTGGCTGCAGATCCTGAACATAAACAAGGCATTTGTCAACATCTGATCCCTCCGTTTCTCGTCAGTAACTGCCCTGCACCCCACCCACCCCCTGACAATCCTCACCCCTCTTTTCAAACAAGCTCAGGTTTATCTTTGATGTGATAAAGAAAAGTTTCCTTTGATAAGGAAAATAGTCAGTGATTCAAATAAATCCAATCCCTTCTCACCCCCTCCCCATCTTGCAAAACTCTGGATGGACAATCCTAGCATCCACACACCATTGCTGCAAGATGCATTTAGGAGGAAACAGTTCTGGCCGTAGCTGTCCCATTCCTGAACCAATGAGTGAATGGAGATGAGTTCCGATCACACTCAGCAAGAAATGTCCCATTGGCCAGTCTGCAGTGGGCCGTTGTGACCTATGCAAGTACTTACCACTGACATATGGCTCCCTGACACAATAGAAGAGCCCTCACAGGGCCGAAGGTGAACTGTTTCTGCTAATACCTGAGCAGGTGAATCACTCCGGTCCTCGGTTTTGATCTAGAAGATGGAAGGTAACGGATGTCAGACTTTCCACAAAACAACTGTGAAGCTCCAGACTGCAAAGAACCCACCTACTCTGTACCAGGATCAGATAGGCTAACTATCTGCTATCTCCACCACTTTCCTAATTCAGTTGTGCTAGACCTGGTGTCATTCTAGAACATAGAACAGTACAGCACAGAACAGGCCCTTCGGCCCTCGATGTTGTGCCGAGCCATGATCACCCTACTTGAACCCACGTATCCACCCTATACCCGTAACCCAACAACCCCCCCTTAACCTTACTTTTTAGGACACTACGGGCAATTTAGCATGGCTAATCCACCTAACCCGCACATCTTTGGACTGTGGGAGGAAACCGGAGCACCCGGAGGAAACCCACGCACACACGGGGAGGATGTGCAGACTCCGCAACAGACAGTGACCCAGCCGGGAATCGAACCTGGGACCCTGGAGCTGTGAAGCATTTATGCTAACCACCATGCTACCGTGCTGCCGTATCTGAATGATTCAGAACCAAAACAAGGTGATACATTCAGGCACTTCACCCTCCCCCACCCATCCGCTTCACAAATGGGTTTTTAATACGACAAAAAATATTCACCGCTGATTTAGCACTTGTTTCTGATTCCCATCAGCCTCCACCTCTTGCTGCCCAATACTCAGTTCAATGAAGGAATTAAAAGTCAGCCTTCAGCTGGGACCAGCAATGGGAGCAGGAGTAAAGCGCAGGGATACTGGAGCCTGTTCCACCGTTCAATAAAGTCATGGCTAATCTGATCTTCAACTTCACTTTCCCCAGTGCTCTTAGCTCTCTGGAGTGGAGAATTCCAAAGAATCATAACCTTCAGAAGAAAATCCTCCTCCTCAAATGGGCAATCCTTTGTTCTGAACTGTGCCCTGGTTCTCGAGTCCCTCAGCTTTCAAAGATCACTTCTCATTCTCTAAATTCCAGGAGCAAAAGGCCTAACCGGCTTAACCTTTCCCTGTAAGACAACATTTTCAAACCAGGAATCAACCTAGTGAAGCTTCTCCTAATAGCTCCCAATAAAAGTATATCCCTCATAAAATTGTACAACATACTTACCAGTGTCCTATGCAGATATAGCAAGACTTCCCAGCCTTTTTACCCCATCCCCTTTGCAATAAATACCAACATTCTATTTGCTTTCCTAATTATTTACTACGGTATATCTTATTTATTCAGTATTAAAATAAATTTAGGAGTATACAATTATTTTTTCTCCAATTAAGTGGCAATTTAGCGTGGCCAATCCACCTACCCTGCACATCTTTGGGTTGTGGGGGTGAGACCCACGCAGACACGGGGAGAATGTGCAAACTCCACACGGACAGTGACCCAAAGCCGGGATCGAACGTGGGTCCTCGGCGCCGTGAGGCAGCAGGGCTAACCACAGCACCACCGTGCCACCCTTTATTTACTATATCTCCATGCTGACTGCATCTTCATGCAAAAGGACATCCAGATCTATTTAAATATTCTGCTTTTGTAATCTTCCTATTAAAGGGGCTGGTTTAGCACAGTGGGCTAAAGAGTTGGCTTGTAAAGCAGAACAAGGCCAGCAGTGCGGGTTCAATTCCCATACCGGCCTCCCCAAACAGGCGCTGGAATGTGGCGACTAGGGGCTTTTCACAGTAACTTAATTTGAAGCCCACTTGTGACAATAAGCGATTTTCATTTTCACATGGATAATCTCACATTTACCCACATTATACTCCACCTTCTTTTTCTTCTTGCCCACTTTACCCCATCTACATCCTTTCTTCAGACTTGTGTCTATCTCAAACTTGTTTTTCCACCTCTTTCGTATCAGCAGCTGGCGACAATACACTTGTCCCCTTCATCCAAGTGATTGGTGGCAACCTATGCCCCATTTATGCTGATTCTCGGTTTCCTGTTGGTTAGCTACCCATGTTCATGTTTTACCACCAACAATGAGCTCTTCCCTTGTGCAGTAACCCTTCATGTGGCACTTTATTGATTGCCTTTAGTAAATCCAAAAATACTACATCTATTGGTTTCCCTTTATCCACCTGGCTCAAAAACAAATCTTTGTCACACTTTAATTTCTCTTTTACAAAACTATGTAGATTCTGTTTGATTACGATTTACTAAATGTCCTGCTTCTTCCTTAATAACGGATTCCAGCATTTTCCCCAATGACAGATCTTCAGCTAATTGGCCTGTGGTTTCAGTCCCCTCCTTGTTGAAGTGGGGTATTACACTCCCGGCTTTGCAATCCAATGGTACCCGTCCAGAATTCATGGAATTTTGAGAGATTTGCAACCAACGCATCCACTGTTGTTGCAACTTTGTTGGACTTTGCAATGTCGTCCCTGTGATGCAGGTCATCAGGTCCACCTCTTATCCCATAACTGTTTAGAGGCAGCACGGTAGCATGGTGGTTAGCATAAATGCTTCACAGCTCCAGGGTCCCCGGTTCGATTTCCCGGCTGGGTCACTGCCTGTGCGGAGTCTGCACGCCCTCCCCGTGTCTGCGTGGGTTTCCTCCGGGTGCTCCGGTTTCCTCCCACAGTCCAAAGATGTGCAGGTTAGGTGGATTGGCCATGCTAAATTGCCCGTAGTGTCCTAAAAAGTAAGGTAAGGTGGGGGGGGGGGGGTTGTTGGATTACGGGTATAGGGTGGATACGTGGGTTTGAGTAGGGTGATCATTGCTCGGCACAACATCGAGGGCCGAAGGGCCTGTTCTGTGCTGTACTGGTCTATGGTCTGTGTTCTATGTTCCTTTATTGATTGTTTAAAGTTAATCATTTTCCCCTTCACCTCCTTCGTGCACATTCCCCCTCTCCCACCACCGATGTACTGTTATCGAGATGCTTTTCATGTCTTTAAAACATGAATATAGATGCAAAATATTTGTTCAGAGCCTCTGCCATTTCCTTCTTTCTCAGTATTAATTAACCCATCCAGTTTACTTCAGATACTCAAATAAAAGCAAAATACTGCTGGAAATTATAGAGAAAATGCTGGTAAAACTCAGCAAGTCTGGCAGAAGCTAAAGAAGTCAAATGGACTTTAAATATTAACTCGGTTTCGCTCTCCACGGATGCTGCCAGAGCTGTGTTTTTCCAGCATTTTCTGTTTTACTTTACATACTCTATTTTTATGTACTTGTAGAAGCTCTAGATTCTTTTAATATTCCTTGCTTGTTTACTCTAAATGTATTTTGTCGCTCTATTATAGTCTCAGCCATCCTGTGATGGTTTCCAAAATGATCCCAATCTACTGGATCATCATGAATCTTTGCAACATAGTAATCAACCTGGAAGTCAGACAATCATTACTCAGTCACCTTCTTGTAGGTCTCACTTTCTCAATGGAATATCTTTTGAGAAATACAAAATATATGCCACTGCTCATCAACCCATTTACCTGTTAATCTATGTTCCCAATACACCTGTAACTAAATCTGTTTTCACATCTTAGTAATTGCCTTGAAGTTTTAAGATACTAGTTTCAGGGCAGCACGGTGGCCTAGTGGTTAGCACAACCGCCCCACGGCGCTGAGGTCCCGGGTTCGATCCCGGCTCTGGGTCACTGTCCGTGTGGAGTTTGCACATTCTCCCCGTGTCTGTGTGGGTTTCGCCCCCACAACCTAAAAATGTGCAGAGTAGGAGGATTGGCCACGCTAAATTGCCCCTTAGGGTAATCTAAATTTATTTTTTAAAAAGATACTAGTTTCAGACCCAAGTTTCCTCGGCCTGAAACTAATGCCTGAACCGAGTGTGTTAAATGTCACTGGATGTGCTGTCACAGGCCCGGAAACAAACCGGTTCGACTGGGCAGACTTGGGCCCCACCTTCTCTCTGTATGCAAATTGCAGTTGCTCCGGGTGCCTATTTCCTGAGCCTAACCACAGCCTCAAGATCCACCACAGCAAACAGCTCAACTTGTGTTCCCAGAATACCGACAAAAACAACCAAATACAGATTACAAATTCCAAAAGGAGAGAGATCCCTCCCCTAGAGGCGTTGACTAAGTAAACATATCATATGTCACTTTGCTTCTAACTGAGGTTATCGAATTACCTGGGAATAGCACAAGCTGTCATTGCCAAAACTATTACCCATCCCCATGTCCTTTTAGGTGACATTTAATTGACAGGTGCCCATTGTTGCATCTACCCCCAGACAATTCACTGCCTCAGCGCCACCCCCTCAGGCCATTCAACACTGCTGTTTGATTGCCCCTACACCATGTCAAAGGGCACAGGGTTAGATACAGAGTAAAAGCCCTAATTACACTGTTCCCCATCAAACACTCCCAGGACACAGGGTACAGCAGGGGTTAGATACAGAGTAAAGCTCCCTCTCCACTGTCCCCATCAAACACTCCCAGGACAGGTACAGCACTGGGCGTTCGATACATGAGTAAGCTCCCTCTACACTATCCCCATCAACACTCCACGGATCAGGTACAGCACAGGGTTAGCTAACAGAGTAAAGCTCCTTCACACTGTCGCCCATCCAAACACTCCCCAGGGACAGGTACAGCACGGGGTTAGCTACCGAGTTAAAGCTCCCGCTCTACACTATCCCCCTCAAACACTCCCAGGACAGGGTACGCAACGGGTTAGATACAGAGTAAACGTCCCTCTGCACTGTCCCCATCACACACTCCCACGGTACCAGGGACAGCACGGGGTTAGATACAGAGTAAAGCTCCCTCTAATTCACTGCCTCAGCGCCACCCCCTCAGGCCATTCAACACTGCTGTTTGATTGCCCCTACACCATGTCAAAGGGCACAGGGTTAGATACAGAGTAAAGCTCCCTCTACACTGTCCCCATCAAACACTCCCAGGACAGGTACAGCACGGGGTTAGATACAGAGTAAAGCTCCCTCTACACTGTCCCCATCAAACACTCCCAGGACAGGTACAGCACGGGGTTAGATACAGAGTAAAGCTCCCTCTACACTGTCCCCATCAAACACTCCCAGGATAGGTACAGCACAGGGTTAGATACAGAGTAAAGCTCCCTCTACACTGTCCCCATCAAACACTCCCAGGACAGGTACAGCATGGGGTTAGATACAGAGTAAAGCTCCCTCTACACTGTCCCCATCAAACACTCCCAGGACAGGTACAGCACAGGGTTAGATACAGAGTAAAGCTCCCTCTACACTGTCCCCATCAAACACTCCCAGGACAGGTACAGCACAGGGTTAGATACAGAGTAACGCTTCCCTCTACACTGTCCCCCATCAAACACTCCCAGGACAGGTACAGCACAGGGGTTAGATACAGAGTAAAGCTCCTCTACACTGTCCCCATCAAACACTCCCAGGACAGGTACCAGCACGGGGTTAGATACAGAGTAAAGCTCCCTCTACACTGTCCCCATCAAAACACTCCCAGGACAGGTACAGCACGGGGTTAGATACAGAGTAAAGCTCCCTCTACACTGTCCCCATCAAACACTCCCAGGACAGGTACAGCACGGAGTTAGATACAGAGTAAAGCTCCCCCAATGTCCAGTTAGAGGAATATTGCATTCGAGGGGAGATGTGGTACCAGAGGAGATTGCAAAGGTGAACTCGGGCATTTCTAGTTGCAGAGAATAGACAATATATATGTAGAGTTGGGAGAGCTGAAGCTAGTATAGGGCTGGACGTTATACCGGACACAATACCGCAGCAGAATTTGGGACTTCCTCATTCGGATGGCAAATGGGAGGGTGGCAAACAATGTTGAAATTGAGTCTGGCGATGAAGCAGCCTGGGTGAGGGCTTCAGTGACAATCGGATCTGGGGAGGCACAGCAAATGTCACGGGAGGATGTGGAGTTGAGACTCAATGGAGGATCGAATAGGAGATTGGGATTGTGGATTTCACCCTTCACTAACTCTTCAGAAGCCTCTAGCACCACCAAGGTCCATGTATCACATCCCAGTGGAATTAATGGAATGGTCTCACCTTTAAATGCTGACCTAAACCATCAGCAAAGCTCGGAGCAGCATTGACAGATTAACTCTGACATGGTACAGAATCCCGTTTGATTAAAATCTCAGATAAAGGAATTTGAATATTGTCAAATAGACATGGGTTAGCTTTCCATGTCTGACACATCTACCCTATCTGAATCCTATTCCCTTAACCATTAAATGGAACAACGATCAAACTACCAATCCAATCAAAATTAGTATTTAAATCAATCCCAAATTTGCTTCAACTCCAAACCTGACCTAAATCTAGCCCCACCTCTAACCAACTCAAATCTTCAGTGACTAACCCTCAGGGCAGCAGGTGCATGGGAACACATCCCCCAAACCAGACAACATCCTAACTGGGAAATATATTGGCCGTTCCTTCACTGCCACTGAACCAAAACCCTGGAACTCTCTCCATAACAGTGGCTGTACCTACACCACATAGACCACAATGCTTCAAAGGGGCAGTTCGCCATTACCTTCAAGGGTGATTAGAAATGGCCAATGAATGCTGGCCTAGGAAGCAAAGCCCGCACCCTGAGAATGAAATTAAAAAACATAATGCTGAATCTAAAACCTAACACAAGATGAATTATGTAAAAAGTCATGTTGAACTCAAAACATTGACTTTCTCTCTCCACAGATGCTGGCAGATCTGTGGAGTTTTTCCAGAACATCCACTTTTGTTTCAGATCATCAGCATCCACAGTATTTTGTTTTTATGAATGATATCTGGTTTTACTTTTAATATCCCAGTGTTTGGTGATAAGAAAAATATTCAATGACTGAGTCAAAATAAAACAATGAAGTATGTCAAGAGTTTAGTACATTGTCTCGCTCACATCTGCTTAGAAACACTCACCTGTCGTGTGAAATTCAGGCTGTTTCGTTCAATACCTGGTAGAAAAAAATAAAAGAATGAAATTCCAGAGCAGCACCACTTACTGAGCCAGAGCAGAAGTGCTGATGTATGGGCAGCGAAGATGGCAGAGTTCAGCAACATGTTATCACCACAGCACAGTTATTAAGTCATTATTCATTCCAAATAACTGATGCTGTTGAGTAGGGTTGAAATTAACTCCGGAAGAGGATAGGAACAAGGATATAAATGTTAGAAAGGAAAAAAAGATGCACAGAGGTCTGGAACTGACTGATTGCACTGGATAAGAAATGGCAAGGCATTTGATGAATTCAGTAAGAGGGAATGCAATAAAGTCTAAATTAGGTTAGTGTGTGTACATGATTGCAGATATCCAAATTTAAATCTGAGGTGTGGATAATGCAGCCCTGCCTCAAAAGAAGGCAAGACTAGTTACTAATTATTCCTGGATGTAAGGTGTTCCAGCAAGGAAGGAGGGTGTCAGTATAGAATGTCTTGGAGGGGTCAAGATCAAACTGTTAGGTTGGTTGGAGCCAAATAAAGAGGTGCTATTACTGGGGAAGGTGGGACATGTACAAGAGGGACGGTCTGCACCTGAACCACGTTGGGAGTGACATCCTTGCAGGTAGGTTTGCTAGTGCTGTTGTGAGGAGTTTTAACTAGTTTGGCAGGGGAGGGGACACAGAGCATTAGTAAATAGAGACACATCTTCTAAAGTAAAGGGATCAGCCAGTAAGTTCAGCTATGTTGAACATCAAAAGAGCAAGACAAGGCTGATGGCCTTTAAGTAAGACAAATGAAGTTAAGGAGTGAATTGACACGTGGAATTATGATATTGTTGCCATCACAGAGAGATGGTTAAGGGAAGGGCAGGACTGGCAATTTAACCTTCCGGGATATAGGGGTGAAATTCTCCGACCCCCCGCAGGGTCGGAGAATCGCCCGGGACCGGCGAAAATCCAACCCCCGCCGTGGCCGGAATTCTCCGCCACCCAGGAATTGGCGGGGGCGGGAATCACGCCCCGCTGATCGGCGAGCCCCCTGCGGCGATTCTCCGGCCCGCGATGGGCCGAAGTCCCGCCGCTGAGAGGCTTCTCCCGCCGCTGTGGTTTCAACCACCTCTGGTGGCGGCGCGAGCGGGCCCCCGGGGTCCAGGGGGGGGGCACAGGGCGATCAGACCCCGGGGGGTGCCCCCACGGTGGCCAGGCCCGCGATCGGGGCCCACCGATCGACCGGCGTGCCAGTGCCGTGGGGGCACTCTTTTTCTTCCGCCGCCGCCACGGCCTCCACCATGGCGGAGGCGGAAGAGAACCCCCCCTACCGTGCATGCCCCGGTGGTGACGCCAGCCGCAGCTGACGCACCGGCGCATGCACAAACCGGCGAAGGCCTTTCGGCCAGCCCCGGCGCCAGGTGGCGGGCGCCAACCACTCCGGCGTGGGCCTAGCCCCTCAATGTGAGGGCTTGGCCCCTAAAGATGCAGAGAATTCCGCACCTTTGGGGAGGTCCGATGCCGGAGTGGTTGGCGCCACTCCGCTATGCCGGGACCCCCCGCCCCGCTGGGTAGGGGAGAATCCCGCCCAGGATCTTTAGGCCAGAGAGAGGAGGGTGTAAAAAAGGGAGGTGGTGCTGCACTATTAATTAAGGAATCAATTAGGGGCTGTTTAGCACAGGGCTAAATTGCTGTCTTTGAAAGCAGACCAAGCAGGCCAGCAGCACGGTTCGATTCCCGTAATAGCCTCCCTGAACAGGCGCCGGAATGTGGCAACTAGGGGCTTTTCACAGTAACTTCATTTGAAGCCTACTCGTGACAATAAGCGATTTTCATTTTTTCATTCAATTACTGCAATGAGGAGAGATGATATCTTGGAAAGGGAGTTTTTTTGCATCAACGTGTAGAAGACCCAACAAGAGATGGAGCAGTGCTGGATCTGGTTCTGGGGAATGAAGCCGGCCAAGTGTTCAATATGGCAGTGGGGGAGCATTTTAGTGATAGTAATCACAACACGGTATAGTTAAAGTTTGTTATGGACATGGACAAAGGTGACCTGTAAAAGACAGTTTTGGATTGGGGCAAGCCATATTTTACCAAGGTAAAGCAGGATCTGGCCAAATTTGACTGGGAACAGCTTCTCACAGGCAAATCTACAGTGGAGCATCAGAGGGCATTCAAAAAGGAAATGAGGAGAGTACAAGTCCAACATGTTCCCTAATGAGCAATACATTTAGGGAACCCTGGATGCCTATGACAATCCAGAATCACAAAATCAACAGTGCAGAAGGAAGCCATTCAGCCCATCAGGTCTGCACCGACCATCTTACCACCCTATCCCCATAACCCCACCTAATCCTTGGACACCAGGGGGGGAAATTTTGCATGGCCAATTCACCCAATCTGCACATCATTAGATGTGGGGGAAACCAGAGCACCCAGAGGAAACCCACACAGACACGGGAAGAATGTACAAACTCTACACAGACGTTCACCCGGGATCAGAATCAAACCCAATCCCCGATACTGTGAGGCAGCAGTGCCAACCATTGTGCCACCATGTAGACAAAGACATTTTAAAAAATTTGGAGTACCCAATTCTTTTTTTTCCCCCCAAATAAGGGGCAATTTAGCGTGGCCATTCACCATCACTGCACATCTTTGTGTTGTGGAGGTGAGACCCACACAGGCATGGGAAGAATGTGCAAACTCCACATGGACAGTGACCCGGGGCCGGGATTGAACCTGGGACCTTGGCACTGTAAGGCAGCAGTGCTAACCACTGCGCTAAAGACGTTTAGCAAGTCCATAGAGAGCAATTCAACTGCAGCCCTAGAAGACGGTCGGAAGTGTAAGAGGGACTTAAGAATAATTAGAAGAGAAAAAAGGGAGCATGAAAAAGGACTTGCGAATAAGATCAGGGAGAACCCCAAGATATTCTATAAATACATAAAGGGGAAGAGGTTAACTAGGGATAGAGTTGAGCCCATTGGAGACCAAGGGGGCAATCTGTATGTGAAGCCGCAGGACATTGCTGGGGCATTAAATGAATACTTCTCATCGGTCTTCACTCAGAAGAAGGTCGTGGGTACAGAATTCAGGAAACAAGACTGTGAGGACCTTCAACAGTTTGACATAGGAAGTGAGATATTAAAAATAGACAAATCCCCAGGCCCGGATGAATTGCATCAAGGCTGCTCTGGGGGACGAGGCAGGGTCTCTAACGGAAGTGTTTAATTCCTCTCTGGCCATGGGAGAAGTGCCAGAGGACTGGGAACAGTTAAAGTTGTTCCACTTTTCAAGAAGGGTGGTCGAGATAAACCAGGAAATTACAGACCGGTGAGTCTCAATCAGTGGTAGGGAAACTATTGGTGAAAATTCTGAAGGAGAGAACTTATTTCCACTTGGAAAAGCATGGGCTGATTAGAGATTAGAACATAGAACATTACAGCGCAGTACGGGCCCTTCGGCCCTCGATGTTGCGCCGACCCGTGAAACCATCTGAAGCCTATCTGACCTACACTATTCCATTTTCATCCATATGTCTATCCTGTGACCACTTAAATGCCCTTAAATTTGGCGAGTCTACTACTGTTGCAGGCAAGGCGTTCCACACCCCTACTACTCTCTGAGTAAAGAAACTGCCTCTGACATCTGTCCTATATTTACCACCCCTCAATTTAAAGCTATGTCTCCCCGTGTTGGTCATCACCATCCAAGGAAAAAGACTCTCACTGCCCACACTATGTAACCCTCTGACTATCTTATATGTCTCTATTAAGTCACCTCTTAGCCTTCTCCTCTCTAACAACCTCAAGTCCCTGAGCCTTTCCTCGTAAGACCTTCCCTCCATACCAGGCAACATCCTAGTAAATCTCCTCTGAACCCTTTCCAAAGCTTCCACATCCTTCCTATAATGTGGTGACCAGAACTGCACGCAGTACTCTAGGAGCGGCCGCACCAGAGTTTTGTACAGCTGCAGCATGACCTCGTGGCTCCGAAACTCAATCCCCCTACTGATAAAGGCTAGCACACCATATGCCTTCTTAACAGCCCTATTAACCTGGGTTGCAACTTTCAGGGATTTATGTATCTGGATGCCGAGATCTCTCTGTTCATCTACACTACCAAGAATCTTGCCATTAGCCCAGTACTCTGCATTCCTGTTACTCCTTCCAAAAAGTGAACCACCTCACACTTTTCCGCATTAAACTCCATCTGCCACCTCTCAGCCCAGCTCTGCAGCTTATCTATGTCCCTCTGTAACCTATAACATCCTTCAGCACTATCCACAACTCCACCTACCTTGGTGTCATCTGCAAATTTACGAACCCATCCTTCTACACCCTCTTCCAGGTCATTTATAAAAATGACAAACAGCAGTGGCCCCAAAACAGATCCTTGCGGTACACCACTAGTAACTGAACTCCAGGATGAACATTTTCCATCAACCACCACCCTCTGTCTTCTTTCAGCTAGCCAATTACTGATCCAAACCGCTAAATCATCTTCAATCCCATACTTCCGTATTTTCTGCAATAGCCTACCGTGGGGAACCTTATCAAACGCCTTACTGAAATCCATATACACCACATCAACCGCTTTACCCTCATCCACCTGTTTGGTCACCTTCTCAAAAAACTCAATAAGATTTGTGAGGCATGACCTACCCTTCACAAAACCGTGTTGACTATCGCTAATCAACTTGTTCTTTTCAAGATGATTATAAACCCTATCTCTTATAACCTTTTCCAACATTTTACCCACAACCAAAGTAAGGCTCACAGGTCTATAATTACCAGGGTTGTCTCTACTCCCCTTCTTGAACAAGGGGACAACATTTGCTATCCTCCAGTCTTCCGGCACTATTCCTGTCGACAAAGACAACATAAAGATCAAGGACAAAGGCTCTGCAATCTCCTCCCTGGCTTCCCAGAGAATCCTAGGATAAATCCCATCTGGCCCAGGGGACTTATCCATTTTTACACTTTCCAAAATTGCTAACACCTCCTCCTTATGAACCTCAATCCCATCTAGCCTGGTCGACTGAACCTGAGTGTTCTCCTCGACAACATTGCCTTTCTCCAGTGTAAACACTGATGAAAAATATCCATTTAACGCTTCCCCTATCTCCTCCGATTCCACACACAACTTTCCACTACTATCCTTGATTGGCCCTAATCTTACTCTAGTCATTCTTTTGTTCCTGATATACTTATAGAAAGCCTTAGGGTTTTCCTTGATCCTATCCGCCAACAACTTTTCGTGTCCTCTCCTCGCTCTTCTTAACTCTCCCAGCATGCCTTTAGCAGAGGGAGGTCATGCCTAATAAATTTGATATATATATATATCTTAAAATGATATAGATGAGAACTTGGGGGGAATGATAAGTAAATTTGCAGATGATACCAAGATTGGCAGGGTGGTTAACAGTGAAGAGGGTTGTAGGCCACACGAAAATTATAATTGGGTTGTCAGCTGGGCAGAGCAGTGGCAGATGGTATTCAATTAATTTGTCAGGGGGCTGGGAAAACGAGCTGTAGTCCAGAAGCCAGTGTTGAGAGTAGTGAGGTACTGAGGAGGGTAACAAGGTCGCAGGAGTGTACTGACAGACAGAAAGGTGGGTTGAAGTGTGTCTACTTCAATGCAAGGAGCATCCGGAATAAGGTAGGTGAACTTGGAGCGTGGATTGGTACTTGGGACTACGATGTTGTGGCCATTACAGAAACATGGTTATAACAGGGACAGGAATGGTTGTTGGAAGTTCCAGGGTATAGATGTTTCAGTAAGAGTAGGGAAGGTGGTAAAAGAGGTGGAGGAGTAGCATTGTTAATCAAGGATAGTTTAACGGCTGCAGAAAGGCAATTCGAAGGGGATCTGCCTACTGATGTAATATGGGCTAAAGTTAGAAATAGGAAAGGAGCGGTCACATCATTAGGAGTTTTCTATAGGCCCCCAAATAGTAATAGAGATGTGGAGGAAGAAATTGAAAAACAGATTATGGATAGTGTGGAGGTCTCAGTGTAGTTGTCATGGGTGTCTTTAACTTTCCATGATGTGGAGATGCCGGCGTTGGACTGGGGTGAGCACAGTAAGAAGTCTTACAACACCAGGTTAAAGTCCAACAGGTTTGTTTCAAACACGAGCTTTCGGAGCACGGCTCCTTTCTCAGGGGAATGGAGAGGTATGTTCCAGAAACATATATATTGACAAATTCAAAGATGCCAGGCAATGCTTGGGATGCGAGCATTAGCAGGTAATCAAGTCGTTACAGATCCATAGATAGGGGTAACCCCAGGTTAAAGAGGTGTGAATTGTCTCAAGCCAGGACAGTTGGTAAGATTTTGCAAGCCCAGGCCAGATGGTGAGGGGTGAATGTAATGCGACATGAATCCCAGGTCCTGGTTGAGGCCGCACTCATGTGTGCGGAACTTGGCTGTAAGTTTCTGCTCGGCGATTCTGCATTGTCGTGCGTCCTGAAGGCTGCCTTGGAGAACGCTTACCCGGAGATCAGAGGCTGAATGCCCTTGACCGCTGAAGTGTTCCCCGATTGGAAGGGAACATTCCTGCCTGGCGATTGTCGCGCGATGTCCGTTCATTCGTTGTCGCAGCGTATGCATGGTCTCGCCAATGTACCACGCTTCGGGACATCCTTTCCTGCAGCGTAAGGATGGGCTGACCATCATGAGGTAGACAATGTTGGCCGAGTTGCACGAATATGTACCGCGTACCTGGTGGATGGCGTTCTCACGTGTAATGGTGGTATCCATGTCGATGATCTGGCACGTCTTGCAGAGATTGCCATGGCAGGGTTGTGTGGTGTCGTGGTTGCTGTTCTGTAGGCTGGGTAGTTTGCTGCAAACAATGGTTTGTTTGAGGTTGCGCGGTTGTTTGAAGGCAAGTAGTGGGGGTGTGGGGATGACCTTGGCAAGATGTTCATTTTCATCGATGATGTGTTGAAGGCTGCAATGAAGATGTCGTAGTTTCTCCGCTCCGGTAAAGTATTGGACGAAGAAGGGTACTCTGTCGGTTGTGTCCCGTGTTTGTCTTCTGAGGAGGTCAGTGCGGTTTTTTGCTGTGGTACGTTGGAACTGTCGATCGATGAGTCGTACGCCATATCCAGTTCATACGAGGGCATCTTTCAATGTCTGTTATGCTCCTCCTCGTCTGAGAAGATCCTGTATGTACGGAGGGCTTGTCCATAGGGGATGGCTTCTTTTAACTTTCCAAATATTGATTGGAACCTCTATAGGTCGAATAGTTCGGATGGGGCAGTTTTTGTACAGTGTGTGCAGGAGGGTTTCCTGACACAATATGCGGATAGGCTGACAAGAGGGGGGGCCACATTGGATTTGGTGCTGGGTAATGAACCGGGCCAAGTGTTAGATTTGTTTGTGGGAGAGCACTTTGGAGATAGTGACCACAATTCGGTGTCTTTCACTATTGAAATGGAGAGGGATAGGGCCATAAGGCAGGACATGGTTTATAATTGGGGGAGGGGTAATTATGATGCGATTCGGTAAGAATTAGGGAGCATAAGATGGGAACAGAAACTGTCAGGGAAAGGCACAAATGAGAAGTGGAGCTTGTTCAAGGAACAAATACTGCGTGTCCTTGATAGGTATGTCCCTGTCAGGCAGGGAGGAAATGGCCGTGTGAGGGAACCATGGTTCACAAAAGAAGTTGAATATCTTGTGAAGATGAAAAGGAAGCGTATGCAAGGGTGAGAAAACAAGGTTCAATTGGGTCGCTTGAGAGTTACAAAGTAGCAAGGAATGAGCTTAAAAATCGCTTAGGAGAGCTAGGAGGGGGCATGAGAAGTCCTTGGCGGGTCGGATCAAGAAAAACCCCAAGGCTTTTTACTCTTATGTGAGTAATAAAAGAATAACCGGGGTGAGGTTAGGGCCGGTCAAGGACAGTAGTGGGAACTTGTGCATGGAGTCAGAAGAAATAGGAGAGGCGTTGAATGAATACTTTTCTTCAGTGTTCACCAAGGAGAGGGGCCCTGTTTTTGAGGATGAGAGTGTGATACAGGTGGGTTGGCTGGAGGAGGTAGATGTTCTGAGGAAGGATGCCGCAATTTTGAAAAACCTTAGGGTCGACAAGTCCCCTGGGCCAGATGGGATATATCCAAGGATTCTTTGGGAGGCAAGGGATGAGATTGCAGAGCCTTTGGCTTTGATCTTTGGGTCCTCGCTGTCCACAGGGATAGTGGCAGAGGACTGGAGAGTGGCGAATGTTGTTCCTCTGTTCAAGAAAGGGAATAGGAATGACCCTGGTAATTATCGGCCGGTTAGTCTTACTTCAGTGATCGGTAAGTTAATGGAAAAGGTCCTGAAGTATAGGATTTATGACCATTTGGAAAGATGCAGCTTAATCCGGGATAGTCAACACGGATTTGTGAAGGGTAAGTCTTGCCTCACAAATTTGATTGAATTCTTTGAGGAGGTAACTAAGTGTGTAGAGTAAGGTAAAGCAGTTGATGTCGTACACATGGATTTTAGTAAGGCGTTTGATAAGGTTCCCCATGGTCGGCTCATGAAGAAAGTAGGGAGGTGTGGGATAGAGGGAAATTTGGCCAATTGGATAAGTAACTGGCTATCACATAGAAGACAGAGGGTGGTGGTAGATGGAAAATTTTCAGACTGGAGACCAGTTACCAGCGGTGTACCACAGGGATCAGTGCTGGGTCCTCTGCTATTTGTGACTTTCATCAATGACTTGGAGGAGGGGGCTGAAGGGTGGGTCAGTAAATTTGCTGATGACACCAAGATTGGTGGAGTGGTGGATGAGATGGAGGGCTGGTGTAGGCTGCAAAGAGACATTGATAGGATGCAGAGCTGGGCCGAAAAATGGCAGATGGAGTTTAACCCTGATAAGTGTGAGGTGATTCATTTTGGTAGAAAAAATTTGAATGCGGATTACAGGGTCAACGGGAGGGTTCTGAGTAATGTGGAGGAATAGAGAGATCTTGGGGTTCATGTCCACAGATCTCTGAAGGTTGCCACTCAAGTGGATAGAGCCGTGAAGAAGGCCTACAGTGTGTTAGCATTTATTAACAGGGGGCTTGAGTTTAAGAGCCGCGGGGTTATGCTGCAACTGTACATGACCCTGGTGAGACCACATTTGGAGTATTGTGTGCAGTTCTGGTCACCTCACTATAGGAAGGATGTGGAAGGATTGGAAAGGGTGCCAAGGAGATTTACCAGGATGCTGCCTGGTTTGCAGGCTAGGTCTTATGAGGAAAGGTTGAGGGAGCTAGGGCTTTTCTCTTTGGAGCGGAGGAGGATGAGAGGCGACATAATAGAGGTTTATAAGATGATGAGGGGGATAGATAAAGTGGACGTTCAGAGACTATTTCCTCGGGTGGATGTAGCTGTTACAAGGGGGCATAACTATAAGATTCAGGGTGGGAGATATAGGAGGGATGTCCGAGGTAGGTTCTTTACTCAGAGAGTGGTTAGGGTGTGGAATGGACTGCCTGCTGTGATAGTGGAGTCGGACACTTTAAGAACTTTCAAGCGGTTATTGGATAGGCACATGGAGCACACCAGTATGACAGGAAGTGGGATAGCTTGATCTTGGTTTCGGACAATGCTCGGCACAACATCGAGGGCCGAAGGGCCTGTTCTGTGCTGTACTGTTCTATTGATGGCCGAAGGGCCTGTTCTGTGCTGTACTGTTCTATCGAGGGCCGAAGGGCCTGTTCTGTGCTGTTCTATCGAGGGCCGAAGGGCCTGTTCTGTGCTGTACTGTTCTATCGAGGGCCGAAGGGCCTGTTCTGTGCTGTACTGTTCTATTGAGGGCCGAAGGGCCTGTTCTGTGCTGTTCTATCGAAGGCCGAAGGGCCTGTTCTGTGCTGTACTGTTCTATCGAGGGCCGAAGGGCCTGTTCTGTGCTGTTCTATGTTCTATGGTATTTAATCCTGATGAGTGTGAGGTGATGCTGTTTGAAAGGAGAATCAGGACAAAGGAGTATGTAATGAATGGCTGGACACTAACAAACTGAGAGAAACAAATGGATCTTGGGGTACTTGTTCACAGATCCTTGAGGGCGGCAGAGCAGAATAGGGAGGTTAAGAAGCATATGGAACACTTGCCTTTATCAGTCATGCAATAGAATATAAGAGCAATGAGGTTATATTGGAGCTGTACAGAACATTGGTGAGGCCACAGCTGAAGTACTGTGTGCAGTTCTGGTCACCACACTATCGGAAGGAGGTGATTTCACTGGAGGAGGTGCAGAGGAGATTCACCAGGATGTTGCCTGGGATGGAGCATCTGAGCTATAAGGAGAGACTTTGATTGTTTTCCTTTGAGCCGTGGTCGCTGAGGGGAATATGATTGAGGGTAAGTAGGAAGTAGATGTTCTCCTTGGTTGAGGGGTCAATCACAAGGAGGTATAGATTTAGGACGAGGGGCAGGAGATTCCGAGGGGATAGGAGAAAGAAATTTAACTTAGTGGACTATGAGAATCTGAATTGCACAGCCTGGGAAGGTAGTGGAGACGAAACCTCAACCTTTAAAAAGCTATTTATTTTAAATCTATGATTTTATAAAAAGCACTTTGATAAGCAATTGAAGCCATATCACATTTAAGGGACGGACATGGGACAAGTGCTGGTCAATGGGAAGAGCGCAATTCTAGGGGTAGTTATTGTCGGTGCAGACTCGATGGGCTGAAAGGCCTTTTCCACAATGTACAGCTTTATTACATCATTAGGTGTATTCCATAGGCTACCAACTAGGGGGAAAGTCATAGGAACAAATTTACAAGATTATTACAGAGAGGTGTAAAGAGAATTTGCATAATGGACTTTTAATGACCCAAATATGGACTGGGATAGTAATAGCATAAAGGGCAGAGGGAATAAAGGAGAATGTTCTGGATCAGTGCGTTTCCAGCCCAATGCTTCTCAGGGGAATGAGGTGGAGTCAAGTGGATCAAATATCAGAAGGAAGCATTCAGTGACAATGATCATAATAATAATCTTTATTGTCACAAGTAGGCTCACATTATCACTGCAATGAAGTTATTGTGAAAATCCCTCAGTCGCCACATTCCGATGCCTGTTCGGGTACACAGAGCAAGAATTCAGAATGTCCAATTCACCCAACAAGCACGTCCTTCAGGACTTGTGGGAGGAAACCGGAGCACCCGGAGGAAACCCACGCAGACAGGGGGAGAACCTGCTCAGACAGTGACCCAAGCCAAATCTGAGACCCTGCCACCGCAAAGCACCAGTGCTAACCACTGTGCTACCGTGCCACCCATAACGTTTAGCTAACCATGGAAAAGATCAGTCCAAATCCAAAATAATTAACTGGGGAAGGGCTGGCTATTTCAGTGGGGCAAGAACCAATCTGACAGGTAAAGTGGAAGACTAGTGGAAGAATGGGCTGCCTTTAAAAGACTATGATGTGGAGATGCCGGCGTTGGACTGGGGTGAGCACAGTAAGAAGTCTTACAGCACCAGGTTAAAGTCCAACAGGTTTGTTTCAAACACGAGCTTTCGGAGCACGGCTCCTTCTTCAGGTGAAACTTCTTCTCGTGTTTGAAACAAACCTGTTGGACTTTAAAAGACTAGTTAGTTCAGGCACAGTCCAAGGTATATTTCCAAAAGTGGGGGGGGGGGGGGGGTTTAATTTGGGGGGGGGGGGGGGGTTTAATTTGGTGTGCATAGATTTTGAAAATGTGTTTGATATTGTGTCACAAACAGGCTCATCAGTAAAGATAAAGCCCATGGGATAAAGAGGTTAATGCCAGCGTGGATGGATAGTTGGCTGACTGGCAGGAAACAATAGTCATGAACATTTGTTCATCAGACTGGAGGAAGATACACTTTGGAATTATCTAGGGATCAGCATTAGGACAATTATATTTCATGATCAATATTAATGACCCAGACTTGGATGGGCAGGGCACAATTTCAAAATTTGGGAAGACACAAAACTTGGGAAGTATTGTGAACTGTGAGGAGGATTTGGAGATTGAGAATGGGCAGACAAGTGACAAATTAAATTGAATGCAGGACAAGTGTGATGATACAGATTGCCTCTCTGCATTCTTCCTAAAGGACACAATTACAAAGTGATGCCGGAGGAAGACAGGTGCCCTGGGGAGCAGGAACTCATTGACGATGCACTTTGGGTTGAAAACAAAGATTGAATAGACATAGGAATCTAGATGTCTCTTTATAAATTGAGAGTGTAATAAAGCAAGGAAATGATGATGAACTTTTATAAAACTCTAGTTTAACCTCAACTAGAATAGTGAACCCAACTCTGGGCACCAGAGATATTGGATAGGGTGTAGAAAGAATGATTAGGATCTGAACCGCACAGCCTGAATGGAGAGGGTGTGGGGATTCTCGGAGGATAATTGGCAGGGCTACAGGGAAAGGTGGGGTGTTATAATCCACACGGGGTGGAGCAACCAGTCTCAGTGAGTCTCGCTGAATAAGGGCTCCTCTGGCTAAGGGGACGGGGAGTCCGAGGACATTCATTTAAAAAAAAAAAAAAATTTTTAGAGTATCCAATTTTTTTTCCAATTAAGGGGCAATTTAGCGTGGCCAATCCACCTACCCTGCAAATCTTTTGGGCTGTGGGGGCGAGACCCACGCAGACACAGGGAGATGTGCAAACTCCACAGACTGAATTAGGGCTGCGATCGAACCTGGGACCTTGGTGCCTTGGGGCAGCAGTGCTAACCACTGTGCCACTGTGCTGCCCCTGCCTGAGGACATTCATGATTGAGATCTGTATAAAGTCAGCCAGGTATGGAACTGACAGAGCAGACCCAGCTGGAATCTGATGTATATATAAATGTAATTCCTTTTCAATAAACCAAGTGTTCTTTATACAAACTCAATTTGGACTAGTTTGTGGTCTGCAAAAGTGGGGCAGTGGAATTAGCCAAATTCTTATGTTGAGCCAAATTGCCTCTTCCTGTGCTGTTCTAAGATCTTTCCCCTTTCCCCAGTTGTCTTTCATGAAATTATACCGCAAGTCAGACACTAATTTGGCAGCTAATGAACTATCCAGCCAGGCCTTCCTTCATTTGCCAAATACGGTGACTTTCTCTCTACCACCCCACCTACCCAGAATTATTTTCTCACCGAATAGTGAGTGTTTGGAACTTCCTTCCTCAAAAGGCAATGGAGGAGGGTCTTTGACTATTTTTAAGGTAGTTATAGATTCTTGGTAAACAAGAGGTTATCAGAGGTAGTCAATCGGATTAGCCATGATCTTATTTAATGGCAGAGCAAGCCACCTCCTCTCTCTCCACCCCCCACACCAGCTTCCTACCTACCCCCACACACCTTAACAAGGAATAGGCAAATTTGTTTCCACATATTAGTCTAGTGGGACAGAGTCCAGACTGATGGCCTTGTTTCCCCAAATGTACCAACGGAATGTACTGCCTTGACTATACAACCCGAGGATTTAACTCTACACTTTCCTTCCACAGCCAAATAGCCAATTGCCATAGGAACAGCCAGTGCCTCTGGGGAGGGGGAGCTGGGATTTACTGTGGAGTTTGGAACTGTAATAAAAACTGCTGCTTCCATGTTATTTAATTCTCCTAGTGCATGCCTGATTTGAATTTCAAATGAGCTCCCCTTTGCTCCCACATGGCCAGGCTGCCCTCCTCCAGTATGTAAATCCTTCTTCTCACAAGGCTCCACTATGAAAATTAGATAGAAAAATGCAAATCAGCCTGAGCCTATCTCCATGGCAACCTCTTTGCTGCTTTGGAGTGTGTGCGCTGTTGTATGGGACTGAGTCACTCAGTTCAGAGATTGCCCTTTGATCCACAGACTGACACACTAGCTGATCAGAGGCAAATTATTCTGAGCAATTTGGTCTGAGGCAAGGATAATGGTGGAACTTCTGGCCTCACTACATGAGAGCATATCCCAATTAGAGTCAAGACAAGAAAACTCTTGACCATTTGCCCACATGGAACAGTTTTTTATTTTAATACAAAAACAGAGAATAAAAGGGAATAAAAGTAGGAAAAGGGATAGGGATGTAAGGCAGGAATTCAGGGAGCTAGGGTGGAAACTTAGAGCTAGAACAAACAGAGTTATTATCTCTGGGTTGTTACCCGTGCCACGTGCTAGCGAGTCGAGGAATAGGGAGAGAGAGCAGTTGAACACGTGGCTGCAGGGGTGGTGCAGGCGGGAGGGTTTCAGATTCCTGGACAATTGGGGCTCATTCTGGGGTAGGTGGGACCTCTACAAACGGGATGGTCTAACCTGGACCAGAGGGGTACTAATATCCTCGGGGGGAGGAGGTTTGCAAATGCTCTTCGGGAGGGTTTAAACTAGTTCAGCAGGGGATTGGGAACCTGAATTGTAGCTCCAGTACACAAGAAGCTGAGAGTAGTGAGGTCATGAGTAAGGTTTCAAAGTTGCAGGAGTGTACCGGCAGGAAGGAAGGTGGTCTAAAGTGCGTCTAATTCAATGCCAGGAGCATCCGGAATAAGGTGGGTGAACTTGCGGCATGGGTTAGTACCTGGGACTTCGATGTTGTGGCCATTTCGGAGACATGGATAGAGCAGGGACAGGAATGGTTGTTGCAGGTGCCGGGGTTTAGATATTTCAGTAAGCTCAGGGAAGGTGGTAAGAGAGGGGGAGGGGTGGTATAGTTAGTCAAGGACAGTATTACGGTGGCTGAGAGGACATTTGATGAGGACTCGAATACTGAGGTAGTATGGGCTGAGTTAAGAAACAGGAAAGGAGAGGTCACCCTGTTAGGGCTTTTCTATAGGCCTCCAAAAAGTTCCAGAGATGTAGAGGAAAGGATTGCAAAGATGATTCTGGATAGGAGCGAAAATAACAGGGTAGTTGTTATGGGGGACTTTAACTTTCCAAATATTGACTGGAAACACTATAGTACTTTAGATGGATCCCTTTTTGTCCAATGTGTGCAGGAGGGTTTCCTGATGCAGTATGTAAATAGACCAACAAGAGGCGAGGCCGTATTGGATTTGGTACTGGGTAATGAACCAGGACAGGTGTTAGATTTGGAGGTAGGTGAGCATTTTGGTGATAGTGACCACAATTCGATTACATTTACTTTAGCGATGGAAAGGAATAGGTATAAACCACAGGGCAAGAGTTATCCCTGGGGGAAAGGTAATTATGATGCGATGAGGCAAGACTTAGGATGCATCGCCTGGAGAGGAAAACTGCAGGGGATGGACACAATGGAAATATGGAGCATGTTCAAGGAACAGCTACTGCGTGTCCTTGATAAGTACGTACCTGTTAGGCAGGGAGGAAGTGGTCGAGTGAGGGAACCATGGGTTACTAAAGCAGTTGAAACACTTGTCAAGAGGAAGAAGGAGGCTTATGTGAAGATGAGATGTGATGGTTCAGTTGGGTCGCTTGAGAGTTACAAGTTAGCTAGGAAGGCTCTAAAGAGAGAGCTAAGAAGAGCCAAGCGAAGACATGAGAAGTCTTTGGCAGGTAGGATCAAGGATAACCCTAAAGCTTTCTATAGGTATGTCAGGAATAAAAGAATGACTAAGGTAAGAGTAGGGCCAGTCAAGGACAGTAGTGGGAAGTTGTGCGTGGAGTCCGAGGAGATAGGAGAGGTGCTAAATGAGTATTTTTCATCAGTATTCACACAGGAAAAAGACAAAGTTGTCGAGGAGAATACTGAGATACAGGCTACTGGACTAGAAGGGCTTGAGGTTCATAAGGAGGAGGTGTTAGCGATTCTGGAAAGTGTGAAAATAGATAAGTCCCCTGGGCCGGATGGTATTTATCCTAGGATTCTCCGGGAAGCTAGGGAGGAGATTGCTGAGCCTTTGGCTTTGATCTTTAAGTCATCTTTGTCTACAGGAATAGTGCCAGAGGACTGGAGGATAGCAAATGTTGCCCCCTTGTACAAGAAGGGGAGTAGAGATAACCCCGGTAACTATAGACCAGTGAACCTTACTTCTGTTGTGGGAAAAGTCTTGGAAAGGTTTATAAGAGATAGGATGTATAATCATCTGGAAAGAAATAATTTGATTAGAGATAGTCAACATGGTTTTTTGAAGGGTAGGTCGTGCCTCACAAACCTCATTGAGTTCTTCGAGAAGGTGACCAAACAGGTGGATGAAGGTAAAGCAGTTGATGTGGTGTATATGGATTTCAGTAAAGCGTTTGATAAGGTTCCCCACGGTAGGCTATTGCAGAAAATACAGAGGCATGGGATTCAGGGTGATTTAGCAATTTGGATCAGAAATTGGCTAGTTGATAGAAGACAAAGAGTGCTGGTACATGGGAAATGCTCTGACTGGTGTCCAGTTACTAGTGCTGTGCCACAAGGATCTGTTTTGGGGCCGTTGCTGTTTGTCATTTTTATAAATAACCTGGAGGAGGGCGTAGAAGGATGGGTGAGTAAATTTGCAGATGACACTAAAGTCGGTGGAGTTGTGGACAGTGCAGAAGGATGTTGCAGGTTACAGAGGGACATAGATAAGCTGCAGAGCTGGGCTGACAGGTGGCAAATGTAGTTTAATGCAGAAAAGTGTGAGGTGATTCATTTTGGAAGGAATAACAGGAAGGCAGAGTACTGGGCTAATGGTAAGATTCTTGGTAGTGTGGACGAGCAGAGAGATCTCGGTGTCCATGTCCATAGACCCCTGAAAGTTGCCACCCAGGTTGAGAGGGTTGTTAAGAAGGCATACGGTGTGTTAGCTTTTATTGGTAGAGGAATTCAGTTTCGGAGCCATGAGGTCATGTTGCAGTTGTACAAAACTCTGGTGCGGCTGCATTTGGAGTATTGTGTGCAGTTCTGGTCGCCACATTACAGGAAGGATGTGGAAGCATTGGAAAGGGTACAGAGGAGATTTACAAGAATGTTGCCTGGTATGGAGGAAAGGCTGAAGGACGTGAGGCTTTTTTCGTTAGAGAGAAGAAGGTTAAGAGGGGACTTAATTGAGGCATACAAGATGATCAGAGGATTAAATAGGGTGGACATCGAGAGCCTTTTTCCTCAGATGGTAATGTCCAGCACGAGGGGACATCGCTTTAAATTGAGGGGAGATAGATATAGGACAGATGTCAGAGGTAGGTTCTTTACTCAGAGAGTAGTAAGGGCGTGGAATGCCCTGCCTGCAACAGTAGTGGACTCGCCAACACTAAACGCATTCAAACGGTCATTGGATAGGCATATGGACGATAAGGGAATAGTGTAGAGGGACTTTAGAAGAGTTTCACAGGATGGTGCAACATTGTGGGCCGAAGGGCCTGTACTGCGCTGTAATGTTCTAAAAACTAATTTGTTGCTGACTGGCATAGTCCTGCCCAGAGAAGCAAGGTCAAAGCACGTGAGGAAAGTCAGTCCTGGTTTCACAAAACAGCAAATGAGGAACAGTTCAGCAAAACTTGTCCCTTTCCAAAAGATAGATCCAAACTCAATACCCCACTCTACAATTCCAAGGACTCCTGTAATCCCAATCTTCAGCCCTTCCACCCGAGGACCGGTGATAATGAGAGAGAGAATTGTCCTAATTGACTGACAGAACCGAGAAGGGGCCAGATACATGGTAGGCAGATTTGCTGATGACACAAAGTTTGGTAGAAAAGATGCTGGAAATCGGAAATAAATTTAGAAAATGGTGGATAAACTCAGTGGAGAGAGAACCAGAGTTAACACTCAGTCCAACACGACTCACTGGTCGGCAAAGCAACATGGATAGGTTCAGTGAACGAGGAAAATTTGGCAAATGGGGAAAAATGCAAATTTGACCTGCCAGAAAAATAGAGAAATAGCAAATTATTTAAATAGAGGCTGCAAGATTGAGGGGTTATAGAACTCAGGAGGTACAGTGGGTGTACGTCCTGGTACATGAGTCACAAAAAAATACTCTACAGGTACAGTCAATGATTCGGAAGGTAATTCTCAGAATCGGAGGGCTGGGAGGGATTTGGCTCACAATGTCAGCACTGGCTCTCCAAATGAGCAATTTACTTACTGCTATTCCCCGTAATCCCATTGCCCGTAACCCTGCATTAGTGTGATTCCTTTTTGAATGCTTCGATTAAACCTGCTGTCACCACCCTCAGGCAGTGTATTCCAGACCTTAACTACTCTCTGCATAAAAATGTTTTTCCTCATGTCATTTTAAAAAAAATTTATAGTAGCCAATTATTTCTTTTTCCAATTCGGGGGCAATTTAGCGTGGCCAATCCGCCTACCCTGCACATCTTTGGGTTGTGGGGGTGAAACACACGCAGACACGGGGAGAATGTGCAAACTCCACACGGGCAGTGACCCTGGGCCGGGATTCGAACCCAGGTCCTCAGTGCCGCCATCCCAGTGCTAACCACTGCGCCGCATGCCGCCCTCTCCTCATGTCATTTTTGACAATTGCTTTCTAACTGTGCCCCTCATTTTCCATGCTCTCGTGAGCAGTCCCTTTGTGATGTTGAATATCACAATCAAATGGGATTTTAAAGAATGTGTTACCATCACTTGACTGATTCCTGAGATGTGGATTTCTTTTATGGGGAAGAATGAGAGGTGATATTATTGAAACACAGAGATCCTGCGAGAGCTCGACAAGGTGGATGATGAAGGGATGTTTCTCCTTGAGAGACTAGAACCAGGGAATGGGAGAGACTAGAACCAGGGAGTGTGAGAGACTAGAACCAGGGAGTGGGAGAGACTAGAACCAGGGAGTGGGAGAGACTAGAACCAGGGAGTGGGAGAGACCAGAACCAGGGAGTGGGAGAGACCAGAACCAGGGAGTGGGAGAGACTAGAACCAGGGAGTGGGAGAGACTAGAACCAGGGAGTGGGAGAGACTAGAACCAGGGAGTGGGAGAGACTAGAACCAGGGAGTGGGAGAGACTAGAACCAGGGAGTGGGGGAGACTAGAACCAGGGAGTGGGGGAGACTAGAACCAGGGAGTGGGGGAGACTAGAACCAGGGAGTGGGAGAGACTAGAACCAGGGAGTGGGAGAGACTAGAACCAGGGAGTGTGAGAGACTAGAACCAGGGAGTGGGGGAGACTAGAACCAGGGAGTGGGGGAGACTAGAACCAGGGAGTGGGGGAGACTAGAACCAGGGAGTGGGAGAGACTAGAACCAGGGAGTGGGAGAAACTAGAACCAGGGAGTGGGAGAGACTAGAACCAGGGAGTGGGGGAGACTAGAACCAGGGAGTGGGGGAGACTAGAACCAGGGAGTGGGGGAGACTAGAACCAGGGAGTGGGAGAGACTAGAACCAGGGAGTGGGAGAGACTAGAACCAGGGAGTGGGGGAGACTAGAACCAGGGAGTGGGAGAGACTAGAACCAGGGAGTGGGAGAGACTAGAACCAGGGAGTGGGAGAGACTAGAACCAGGGAGTGGGAGAGACTAGAACCAGGGAGTGGGAGAGACTAGAACCAGGGAGTGGGAGAGACTAGAACCAGGGAGTGGGAGAGACTAGAACCAGGGAGTGGGAGAGACTAGAACCAGGGAGTGGGAGAGACTAGAACCAGGGAGTGGGGGAGACTAGAACCAGGGAGTGGGAGAGACTAGAACCAGGGAGTGAGAGAGACTAGAACCAGGGAGTGGGGGAGACTAGAACCAGGGAGTGGGAGAGACTAGAACCAGGGAGTGGGGGAGACTAGAACCAGGGAGTGGGAGAGACTAGAACCAGGGAGTGGGAGAGACTAGAACCAGGGAGTGGGAGAGACTAGAACCAGGGAGTGGGAGAGACTAGAACCAGGGAGTGCGAGAGACTAGAACCAGGGAGTGCGAGAGACTAGAACCAGGGAGTGGGGGAGACTAGAACCAGGGAGTGGGAGAGACTAGAACCAGGGAGTGGGGGAGACTAGAACCAGGGAGTGGGGGAGACTAGAACCAGGGAGTGGGAGAGACTAGAACCAGGGAGTGGGGGAGACTAGAACCAGGGAGTGGGAGAGACTAGAACCAGGGAGTGGGGGAGACTAGAACCAGGGAGTGGGAGAGACTAGAACCAGGGAGTGGGGGAGACTAGAACCAGAGAGTGGGAGAGACTAGAACCAGGGAGTGGGAGAGACTAGAACCAGGGAGTGGGAGAGACTAGAACCAGGGAGTGGGAGAGACTAGAACCAGGGAGTGGGAGAGACTAGAACCAGGGAGTGAGAGAGACTAGAACCAGGGAGTGGGGGAGACTAGAACCAGGGAGTGGGGGAGACTAGAACCAGGGAGTGGGAGAGACTAGAACCAGGGAGTGGGGGAGACTAGAACCAGGGAGTGGGAGAGACTAGAACCAGGGAGTGGGAGAGACTAGAACCAGGGAGTGGGAGAGACTAGAACCAGGGAGTGGGAGAGACTAGAACCAGGGAGTGGGAGAGACTAGAACCAGGGAGTGTGAGAGACTAGAACCAGGGAGTGGGAGAGACTAGAACCAGGGAGTGGGGGAGACTAGAACCAGGGAGTGGGAGAGACTAGAACCAGGGAGTGGGAGAGACTAGAACCAGGGAGTGGGAGAGACTAGAACCAGGGAGTGGGAGAGACTAGAACCAGGGAGTGGGAGAGACTAGAACCAGGGAGTGGGAGAGACTAGAACCAGGGAGTGGGGGAGACTAGAACCAGGGAGTGGGAGAGACTAGAACCAGGGAGTGGGAGAGACTAGAACCAGGGAGTGGGAGAGACTAGAACCAGGGAGTGGGAGAGACTAGAACCAGGGAGTGGGAGAGACTAGAACCAGGGAGTGGGGGAGACTAGAACCAGGGAGTGGGAGAGACTAGAACCAGGGAGTGTGGGAGACTAGAACCAGGGAGTGGGGGAGACTAGAACTAGGGAGTGGGAGAGACTAGAACCAGGGAGTGGGAGAGACTAGAACCAGGGAGTGGGGGAGACTAGAACCAGAGAGTGGGAGAGACTAGAACCAGGGAGTGGGGGAGACTAGAACCAGGGAGTGGGGGAGACTAGAACCAGGGAGTGGGGGAGACTAGAACCAGGGAGTGGGAGAGACTAGAACCAGGGAGTGGGAGAAACTAGAACCAGGGAGTGGGAGACTAGAACCAGGGAGTGGGGAGACTAGAACCAGGGAGTGGGGGAGACTAGAACCAGGGAGTGGGGAGACTAGAACCAGGGAGTGGGAGAGATACTAGAACCAGGGAGTGGGAGAGACTAGAACCAGGAGTGGGGGACTAGAACCAGGAGTGGGAGAGACTAGAACCAGGAGTGGGAGAGACTAGAACCAGGGAGTTGGGGAGACTAGAACCAGGGAGTGGGAGAGACTAGAACCAGGAGTGGGAGAGACTAGAACCAGGTGGGAGAGACTAGAACCAGGGAGTGGAGACTAGAACCAGGAGTGGGAGAGACTAGAACCAGGAGTGGGAGAGACTAGAACCAGGGAGTGGGGAGACTAGAACCAGGGAGTGGGAGAGACTAGAACCAGGATGAGAGACTAGAACCAGGGTGGGGAGACTAGAACCAGGGAGTGGGAGAGACTAGAACCAGGGAGTGTGGGAGAAAAGAAGTACTAGAACCAGGGAGTGGAGAGACTAGAACCAGGGAGTGGGAGAGACTAGAACCAGGGAGTGGCGAGAGACTAGAACCAGGGAGTGCGAGAGACTAGAACCCAGGGAGTGGGGGAGACTAGAACCAGGGAAGTGGGAGAGACTAGAACCATGGAGTGGGGGAGACTAGAACCGGGAGTGGGGGAGACTAGAACCAGGGAGTGGGAGAGACTAGAACCAGGGAGTGGGGGAGACTAGAACAGGGAGTGGGGAAGACTAGAACCAGGGAGTGGGGGAGACTAGAACCAGGGAGTGGGAGAGACTAGAACCAGAGGAGTGGGGGAGACTAGAACCAGAGAGTGGGAGAGACTAGAACCAGGGAGTGGGAGAGACTAGAACCAGGGAGTTGGGAGAGACTAGAACCAGGGAGTGGGAGAGACTAAACCATGGAGGGGGGAGAGACTAGAACCAGGGAGTGGATAGACTAGAACAGGGAGTGGGGGAGACTAGAACCAGGGAGTGGGGGAGACTAGAACCAGGGAGTGGGAGAGACTAGAACCAGGGAGTGGGGGAGACTAGAACCAGGGAGTGGGAGAGACTAGAACCAGGGAGTGGGAGAGACTAGAACCAGGGAGTGGGAGAGACTAGAACCAGGGAGTGGGAGAGACTAGAACCAGGGAGTGGGAGAGACTAGAACCAGGGAGTGTGAGAGACTAGAACCAGGGAGTGGGAGAGACTAGAACCAGGGAGTGGGGGAGACTAGAACCAGGGAGTGGGAGAGACTAGAACCAGGGAGTGGGAGAGACTAGAACCAGGGAGTGGGAGAGACTAGAACCAGGGAGTGGGAGAGACTAGAACCAGGGAGTGGGAGAGACTAGAACCAGGGAGTGGGAGAGACTAGAACCAGGGAGTGGGGGAGACTAGAACCAGGGAGTGGGAGAGACTAGAACCAGGGAGTGGGAGAGACTAGAACCAGGGAGTGGGAGAGACTAGAACCAGGGAGTGGGAGAGACTAGAACCAGGGAGTGGGAGAGACTAGAACCAGGGAGTGGGGGAGACTAGAACCAGGGAGTGGGAGAGACTAGAACCAGGGAGTGTGGGAGACTAGAACCAGGGAGTGGGGGAGACTAGAACTAGGGAGTGGGAGAGACTAGAACCAGGGAGTGGGAGAGACTAGAACCAGGGAGTGGGGGAGACTAGAACCAGAGAGTGGGAGAGACTAGAACCAGGGAGTGGGAGAGACTAGAACCAGGGAGTGGGAGAGACTAGAACCAGGGAGTGGGAGAGACTAGAACCAGGGAGTGGGAGAGACTAGAACCAGGGAGTGGGAGAGACTAGAACCAGGGAGTGAGAGAGACTAGAACCAGGGAGTGGGGGAGACTAGAACCAGGGAGTGGGGGAGACTAGAACCAGGGAGTGGGAGAGACTAGAACCAGGGAGTGGGGGAGACTAGAACCAGAGAGTGGGAGAGACTAGAACCAGGGAGTGGGAGAGACTAGAACCAGGGAGTGGGAGAGACTAGAACCAGGGAGTGGGAGAGACTAGAACCAGGGAGTGGGAGAGACTAGAACCAGGGAGTGTGAGAGACTAGAACCAGGGAGTGGGAGAGACTAGAACCAGGGAGTGGGGGAGACTAGAACCAGGGAGTGGGAGAGACTAGAACCAGGGAGTGGGAGAGACTAGAACCAGGGAGTGGGAGAGACTAGAACCAGGGAGTGGGAGAGACTAGAACCAGGGAGTGGGAGAGACTAGAACCAGGGAGTGGGAGAGACTAGAACCAGGGAGTGGGGGGAGACTAGAACCAGGGAGTGGGAGAGACTAGAACCAGGGAGTGGGAGAGACTAGAACCAGGGAGTGGGAGAGACTAGAACCAGGGAGTGGGAGAGACTAGAACCAGGGAGTGGGAGAGACTAGAACCAGGGAGTGGGAGAGACTAGAACCAGGGAGTGGGGGAGACTAGAACCAGGGAGTGGGAGAGACTAGAACCAGGGAGTGTGGGAGACTAGAACCAGGGAGTGGGGGAGACTAGAACCAGGGAGTGGGAGAGACTAGAACCAGGGAGTGGGAGAGACTAGAACCAGGGAGTGGGAGAGACTAGAACCAGGGAGTGGGGGAGACTAGAACCAGGGAGTGGGGGAGACTAGAACCAGGGAGTGGGGGAGACTAGAACCAGGGAGTGGGAGAGACTAGAACCAGGGAGTGGGAGAGACTAGAACCAGGGAGTGGGAGAGACTAGAACCAGGGAGTGGGAGAGACTAGAACCAGGGAGTGGGGGAGACTAGAACCAGGGAACACAGTTTAAAAATCAGTACTCTCCCATTTAAGACAGTTGGGGAGAAAACAAAGAGATCTGCAGAAATCTCCCCAGGCAACAGTGGAGACTGGATCATCGAGTCTGCACCGGCCCTTGGAAAGAGCTCCCCACTTAAGCCCACACCTCCACCCTATCCCCGTAACCCAGTAACCCCACCTAACCTTTTTGGACACTAAGGGCAATTTAGCATGGCCAATCCACCGAACCTGCACGTCTTTGGACTGTGGGAGGAAACCGGAGCACCCGGAGGAAACCCACGCAGACTCGGGGAGAACGTGCAGACTCCACACAGACAGTGACCTAAGACGGGAATCGAACCTGGGACCCTGGCGTTGTGAAGTAACAGTGCTAACCACTGTGCTACCATGAGGTAGATTGACATCTTGGTCAGTCAATAATCTAATAGTGTAGGTAGGGGGTAGAGGTCACCATCAGGTTAGCCATGATCTTATCAAATAGTGGAAGTGGCTTAAGGGGCAAAATGGTCTATTTTGCTCCTAGTTGGTGTGTAACTTCATCTTTCAGTTAACATTCCAGACTCCCAATCATCCCTACCTATCACCCATCTCATCAACAGTCTACAGGAATGGCCCCAACAGTCTCAACAAAGGTTTACAGATTCAGATCAATATACCATCTGATCATCTACTGCCTCCATCAGTGGATGAATCAGTGCTTTGTCATTGATGGGAGGTGGAGGCTGGGAGGAGAGAAAAGTTTAACCACCTTAAAGATACAGTGCAGCTGCCTTCAATAACATTGGACCAAAGAGTCTCGTGTCCATATCGAAGGAACCCACCGTCTTCTTTGCTCTGCAAAAGAGCACAAATCTAACAACCCAAAATAAGATGTAATGGATGATTGACAGCAGTTGAATTATCACCCAACTGGTCTGCTCATGTCGATTAAAAGCTGCCTAGTTACTTTATTCAGCTCCGAGTATCTATATAGATTTTCTTTGCCGTGATAACAGGCTTAAGTTTCCAATCCAGTGGTCTGGTCTCTACTCACTTGAACCAAATCCCTTTGAAGATACCATTAGTCAGACCTGTAAACATCTCAAATGAAGCCACAGGAATGAGTCACTCGGAGTTTAACAAGGTTTCAGTTGCTATCCATTTTGTGATAATATAAAAGTTTGGCTGGGAATGAGAGCTGAGGGTGAAAAGATGCTTCAAAGGTATTTGGATGCAAGTGGGCAAGAACATGGCAGATGGAGTATGCAAACAAAAGTGTGAAGTTATCCACATTGGTAGATTCATAGATTCCCTACAGTACAGGAGGCCATTCAACACATCGGGTCTGCACCGACTCTCTGAAAGAGCACCCTACCCAGGGCCACTCCCCCTACCTGCGGCCATATCCCTCTATACCCACCCTGTCCATGTAACTGTCTAACTGTTTTTTAAAAGGACAACATTGTACCCGCCTCTACCACTGCCTCTGGCAGCCCGTTCCAGATGATCACCACCCTCTGTGTGAAGAAATTTCCCCTCTGGTGTCTTTTGTATCTCTCCTCTCACCGTAAAACTATGCCCTCTAGTTCTAGACTCCTCAACCTTTGGGAAAAGATGTTGACTATCTAACTTATCCATGTTCATCATTATTTTATAAACCTCTCTAAGATCACCCCTAAGCCTCCTACGCTCCAGGGAGGAAAGTCTCAGCCTATCCAGCCTCTCCTTATAACTCAGACCATCAAGTCCTGGTAGCATCCTCGTAAATCCCTTCTGCACTCTTTCTAGTTTAACAATATCCTTCCTATAATAGGGTCTCCAGAACTGAACACAGTATTCCATGTGTGGTCTTACCAATGTCTTGTACAACTTCAACAAGATGTCCCAACTCTTGTATTCAATATTCTGACCAATAAACCCAGCATGCTGAATGCCTTCTTCACCACCCTGTCCACCTGCCACTCCACCTTCAAGCAGCTATGAACCTGTACCCCGAGATCTCTTTGATCTGTAACTCTCCCCAATTCCCTACCATTAACTGAGTAGGTCCTACCCTGATTTGATCGACCAAAATGCATCAGCTCACATTTATCCAAATTAAACTCCATCTGCCATTCATCAGCCCACTGGCCCAATTGGCCAAGATCCTGTTGCAATCTTTTTAAAAATATATAAATTTAGAGTACCCAATTATTTTTTTTTCCCAATTAAGGAGCAATTTAGCGCGGCCAATCCACCTACCCTGCACATCTTTGGGCTGTGGGTGTGAAACCCACGCAGACACGGGGAGAATGTGCAAACTCCACACGGACAGTGACCCAGAGCCTGGACTCGGACCCGGCTCCTCAGCGTCGCAGTCTCAGTGCTAACCACTGCGCCACATGCCGCACTCCTGTTGCAATCTTATATAACCTTCGTCACTATTCACTATGCCACCAATCTTGGTGTCACCATTTCTAACCCTGCCTCCCACATTCTCATCCAAATCATTAATATATATAACAAATAACAGTGACCCAGCACCGATCCCTGAGGCACAGCGCTGGTCACAGGCCTCCAGTTTGAAAAACAATCTTCCACAACCACCCTTTGGCTTCGGTCGCCAAGCCACATTTGTATCCAATTGCCCACCTCATCCTGGATTCTGTGACATTTAACCTTTTGCAACACCCGAACATGCGGTACCTTGTCAAAGGAGGGGGGGGGGTGTGGAAGGGGGGGGAAGGGCCTGGGGTGGGGCAAAGGGATGGGGGTGGCAAAGGGATGGGGGGGGGCAAAGGGATGGGGGGGGCAAAGGGATGGGGGGAAGAGGTTGGGGGGGGAAGAGGTTGGGGGGGAAGGGATCGGGGGGGAAGGGATCGGGGGGGAAGGGATCGGGGGGGAAGGGATCGGGGGGGAAGGGATCGGGGGGGAAGGGATTGGGGAAGGGATTGGGGGGAAGGGAAGGGATTGGGGGGGACGGGGTTGGGGAAGGGATTGGGGGGAGGGAAGGGATTGGGGGGGAAGGGATTGGGGAGGGAAGGGATTGGGGAGGGAAGGGATTGGGGAGGGAAGGGATTGGGGAGGGAAGGGATTGGGGAGGGAAGGGATTGGGGAGGGAAGGGATTGGGGAGGGAAGGGATTGGGGAGGGAAGGGATTGGGGAGGGAAGGGATTGGGGAGGGAAGGGATTGGGGAGGGAAGGGATTGGGGAGGGAAGGGATTGGGGAGGGAAGGGATTGGGGAGGGAAGGGATTGGGGGGACGGGGATGGGGGGGACGGGGATGGGGGGGACGGGGATGGGCGGGAGGGGGAGGGGATGGGGGGGAGGGGATGGGGGGAGGGGATGGGGGAAGGGGATGGGGGAAGGGGATGGGGGAAGGGGATGGGGAAGGGGATGGGGGAAGGGGATGGGGGGGAAGGGGATGGGGGGGAAGGGGATGGGGGGGAAGGGGATGGGGGGGAAGGGGATGGGGGGGAAGGGGATGGGGGGGAAGGGGATGGGGGGAAGGGGATGGGGGGGAAGGGGATGGGGGGGGAAGGGGATGGGGGGGAAGGGGATGGGGGAAGGGGATGGGGGAAGGGGATGGGGGAAGGGGATGGGGGAAGGGGATGGGGGGAAGGGGATGGGGGGGAGGGGATGGGGGGGAATGGGATGGAGGGGAATGGGATGGAGGGGAATGGGATGGAGGGGAATGGGATGGAGGGGAAGGGGATGGAGGGGATTGGGGGAAGGGGATGGGGATGGGGGGTAGGGGATGGGGGGGTAGGGGATGGGGGGAAGGGGATGGGGGGGAAGGGGATGGGGGGGAAAGGGGATGGGGGGGAAAGGGGATGGGGGGAAAGGGGATGGGGAAGGGGATGGGGCAAAGGGGAAGGGATGGTGGAAAGGGGAAGGTGCGGAGGGATGGTGGGTGGGTGAGAGGGAAAGGGGTTGGGAGGGATGGGGTGGGAAACAATGGGGGGGGGAAGGAAGGATGGGGGGAAGGAAGGTTGGGGGGAAGGAAGGATGGGGGGGAAGGAAGGATGGGGGGGAAGGAAGGATGGGGGGGAAGGAAGGATGGGGGGAAGGAAGGATGGGGGGGAAGGAAGGATGGGGGGAAGGAAGGATGGGGGGAAGGAAGGATGGGGGGAAGGAAGGATGGGGGGAAGGAAGGATGGGGGGGAAGGAAGGATGGGGGGGGTGAAGGAAGGATGGGGGGGGTGAAGGAAGGATGGGGAAGGAAGGATGGGGGGTGGAAGGATGGGGGGTGGAAGGATGGGGGGTGGAAGGATGGGGGGTGGAAGGATGGGGGGTGGAAGGATGGGGGGTGGAAGGATGGGGGGGTGGAAGGATGGGGGGGTGGAAGGATGGGGGGGTGGAAGGATGGGGGGTGGAAGGATGGGGGGGTGGAAGGATGGGGGGGTGGAAGGACGGGGGGGTGGAAGGATGGGGCGAAGGAAGGATGGGGGGGGCGAAGGAAGGAGGGGGGGAAGGAGGATGGGGGGGTGGAAGGATGGGGGGGGTGGAAGGATGGGGGGGGTGGAAGGATGGGGGGGGTGGAAGGATGGGGGGGGTGGAAGGATGGGGGGGTGGAAGGATGGGGGGGTGGAAGGATGGGGGGGTGGAAGGATGGGGGGGTGGAAGGATGGGGGGTGGAAGGATGGGATGGGGGGGTGGAAGGTATGGGGGGGTGGAAGGATGGGGGGGTGGAAGGATGGGGGGGGTGGAAGGATGGGGGGGTGGAAGGATGGGGGGGTGGAAGGATGGGGGGGTGGAAGGATGGGGGGGTGGAAGGATGGGGGGGTGGAAGGATGGGGGGGTGGAAGGATGGGGGGGTGGAAGGATGGGGGGGTGGAAGGATGGGGGGGGGGAGGATGGGGGGGGTGGAAGGATGGGGGGTGGAAGGATGGGGGGGTTGGAAGGATGGGGGGGTGGAAGGATGGGGGGGTGGAAGGATGGGGGGGTGGAAGGATGGGGGGGTGGAAGGATGGGGGGGTGGAAGGATGGGGGGGTGGAAGGATGGGGGGGTGGAAGGATGGGGGGGGTGGAAGGATGGGGGGGGGGGAAGGATGGGGGGGTGGAAGGATGGGGGGGGGTAAGATGGGGGGTGGAAGGATGGGGGGGGGAAGGATGGGGGGGTGGCAGGATGGGGGGGTGGAAGGATGGGGGGGGTGGAAGGTATGGGGGGGTGGAAGGATGGGGGGGTGGAAGAGGGGGGGGTGGAAGGATGGGGGGGTGGAAGGATGGGGGGGTGGAAGGATGGGGGGGTGGAAGGATGGGGGGGTGGAAAGGATGGGGGGGTTGTAAGGATGGGGGTGGAAGGATGGGGGGGGAGGGATGGGGGGGTGGAAGGATGGGGGGGTGGAAGGATGGGGGGGGAGGATGGGGGTGGAAGGATGGGGGGTGGAAGGATGGGGGGTGGAAAGGCTGGGGGTGGAAGGATGGGGGGGTGGAAGGATGGGGGTGGAAGGATGGGGGTGGACGATGGGGGGGTGGAAGGAGGGGGGGGTGGAAGGATGGGGGGTGGAAGGATGGGGGGGTGGAGGATGGAAGGATGGGGGGGTGGAAGGATGGGGGGGTGGAAGGATGGGGGGGTGGAAGGATGGGGGGTGGAAGGATGGGGGGTGGAAGGATGGGGGGGTGGAAGGATGGATGGCTGGAAGGATGGGGGGTGGGAAGGATGGGGGGGTGGAAGGATGGGGGGGTGGAAGGATGGGGGGCTGGAAGGATGGGGGGCTGAAGGATGGGGGCTGGAAGGATGGGGGGCTGGAAGGATGGGGGGCTGGAAGGAGGGGGGGCTGGAAGGATGGGGGGCTGGAAGGATGGGGGGCTGGAAGGATGGGGGGCTGGAAGGATGGGGGGCTGGAAGGATGGGGGGCTGGAAGGATGGGGGGCTGGAAGGATGGGGGGCTGGAAGGATGGGGGGCTGGAAGGATGGGGGCTGGAAGGATGGGGGGTGGAAGGATGGGGGGCTGGAAGGATGGGGGGCTGGAAGGATGGGTTGGCTGGAAGGATGGGGGGCTGGAAGGATGGGGGGCTGGAAGGATGGGGGGCTGGAAGGATGGGGGGCTGGAAGGATGGGGGGCTGGAAGGATGGGGGGGGTGGAAGGATGGGGGGGTGGAAGGATGGGGGGGTGGAAGGATGGGGGGGTGGAAGGATGGGGGGGGGGAAGGATGGGGGGGTGGAAGGATGGGGGGGTGGAAGGATGGGGGGGTGGAAGGATGGGGGGGTGGAAGGATGGGGGGGTGGAAGGATGGGGGGGTGGAAGGATGGGGGGGTGGAAGGATGGGGGGGGTGGAAGGATGGGGGGGTGGAAGGATGGGGGGCTGGACGGATGGGGGGCTGGAAGGATGGGGGGCTGGAAGGATGGGGGGGTGGAAGGATGGGGGGTGGAAGGATGGGGGGCTGGAAGGATGGGGGGGGTGGAAGGATGGGGGGGGGGAAGGATGGGGGGGTGGAAGGATGGGGGGGTGGAAGGATGGGGGGGTGGAAGGATGGGATGGGGGGGTGGAAGGATGGGGGGGTGGAAGGATGGGGGGCTGGAAGGATGGGGGGCTGGAAGGATGGGGGGGTGGAAGGATGGGGGGGTGGAAGGATGGGGGAAGGGACTGGGGGGGGGGCAAAGGGATGGGGTGGCAAAGAGAAGGGGGGGGGAGGAATGGATGGCTGATTGCCCGCTGCCTGGACCCATTTATGGTGAGGTTCACCAGGCCCAGGAGCAGGTTCATGAGGACGTCCTCCACATTCCCACCTCCCTCCGCACCGGATGTCCGTAGATCAGGAGCCTGGGGCTGAAGTGTAAACAAAACCTCGACAACAACGTTGTCAAGAAACCAAAAAGGGAGAGCAGCCAAGGACACTGAACATAGGCCTGGCTCACAATCTCCAAGAGTGGCAGTTTCTGGGGAGGCTGTGAACCAGTGTAAACGATGGTTGCACTGTGCCCTCCATCCCAGCTCCCCAAGTTTTTGAGGGAGGGCATCTCCATATAGGGACCTCTAGCAGGGACCTCCACCACTGGTTGGCAATGAGGCATGCCATGGCATGTCCGGATGGCAAGGAGGTGAAAGGTGTGCAGCAGCAGACAGTACAGGAAACCCCTCCGCACAGTGCGAAAAGGCACAGAGGGTATTTCCACAAGGCGGCTGGGTTGTTGGGTACCAGTGTCCAGGGGACGTTCGGGGGCTTGGGACCAATCCGGAATTCCATCCGAGCAGGTTTTTAGGACAAAAGAGAAAATGCTGCAAAATCTCAGCAGGTCTGGCAGCATCGGAGCAAAGAGCCAACATTTCGAGTCCAGGTGACCCTTTGTCAAAGCTGAACGTTTTTAGGATAACAGCCGGAGTGAGGGAATGGGATGTGTGACATCCTGCTGTTAACTGCCTGTAACATTCTGCTAGTCACAGTAAAGAATGGGCCACAGAAATTCCCAGATTTACGGGATGAAGTGTTGGAGACTGGGACAATTGGGAATTACCAGGGTAGCCAGGAGCAGAGCCCAGTGTGGACTGTCCCAACCAAGGACACCGATTACTTTTCAATGATTCACAATCTAATCACCTGGAGTTCTGCAAATTCTGCTGAGCCCGGTGACACCATTCAATCCTCATCTCCCACTGCAGCAAAATAAAACTCCAACAATGAAATCTGGGAGCTGGGATTGTGCAGTGAGATTGGAAAGGGGCAGCTCCTCTCCTGAATAACTGTGCCTGGAACTCCCACAGTGACAATGCAGTCACAGCCTAAACAACAGGCTATCAGGCTGTGGAGGGCATCACATCGAGTAAGGACCATAACCCTCTCTCAGACCATTCACCAACTAAGAGGATACAAATTAATAATTGATGCAATTAGTTCCAGATATCAGGTTGACATCGCAATTCAGCGCACTCTCTGTAAAAAAGCTATTAGTGGGTCTGACCCTATTGTAAAATAGATTCACAACAAGCAAACTTTGAAATTGCAAACACTTGGATCTACCTGCTCGCTCCTGTTGCTGAGAGACACCAGTCCCAAGATCGGGTGATTTAGCTGTGTCCACACTCATCTTCCAGTAGCAAAGGAAACAGCTGATTTTAATAAAACACAGAAACAGACAGCCAGTAAAATGAAGCCATCATATGGGTAATAGCATGACAGATCAATGAATCATTCACTCTCCTCACCTTCAAACACAAACTTGTGCAGTGAAGTCCCTGGCCAATGAGTGAAGTGTTCACAATGATGACCTTACCGACACTCAGGCTGAAGTTTCTCACTCACCAAAGAAGCTCCTCTACTCTCTCCACAAAACTCACCTCCTTCATTTCAAAAAGCCCCTCTGCAGCGCTGAGGCGGCAGGTGAGAGGCAGTTTAGAGTTCGGTATAATTTAGGCAAATTTGGGTTGAGTGAGACGCTGCAGGTGGCTTTTGACAGTTTTACTCGGTGAGTTTAGTGCCTGACAAAGAGTTATTTGCATATCATCATCAGCTTGTGCAGCCGGAGCCAACTCATCCTTTATTTGTTTAACTCAACAACTACCAGCTCTGAATAAACAGAATTACCTTTTAACTTTATTATTTATAACTAACAATTCAGATGGAGTGAAGAAGGTGCTGCCCTGTATCTGGGGCGGGTTATATTCCGATCATTTCGGTATAAAACCTGCTGGTATTTGAGGACCAACAATAATTGTTTTAAGACTGGAACATCACATCCGATTTTCTTTCGGCTGCAGCCCAAACGCAGCCGAACTTTGGGCAGGAGCTCAGACTCTCTGCCAGTCAGGGTGATAGCTGGACACTGCAGAGCTGCTAACAAACCCGCAGTTCCCTGACTCCAGCCACATCCACACTCAGAACAGTGCCATCAAACCCATGATCCAGTTTGCTCAGTGTGCACATCACAGAATGACTCTGACAGAGACCATTCGGCCTATCCCGTACGTGTTGGTTCTTTGAACCTCCGAGAAGATTTTTTAATATAAATTTAGAGTACCCAATTATTTTTTTCCAATTAAGGGACACTTTAACATGGCCAATCCACCTAGCCTGCACATCTTTGGGATGTGGGGGTGAAACCCATGCAGAAACAGGGAGAATGTGCAAACTCCACACAGTGACCCAGAGCCAGGATCCAACCCAGGACCTCGGTGCTGTGAGGCAGACCTCTAAGAATAAGTTGGAAAAAAAACCTACACGTTAGTGGCACAGGCTGCCTGAAACACCAGAACAGGAGCTGTTACAAAACCACTTCACAGAATTGAAACAAGATCTCAAACAGTTAATAAAAGAAAAAGTTGTTTAAAAAATTTGGAGAAAAAATTACAAAAAAAAATACGACTCTGTGTGGCTGGTAATCGGGGACATGCACCACAAACTCATTCCTTACACTGTTTCCTTCAACTACAAATTTGTAACCTCCAGATTTCTCATCTGGGCTTTCCGTCTGTCCCACTTTCCCCATAGCTTGGCACAATTTTCCATATTCTAACCGGTCACAACAGTCATTTGGTATTCCAAACCTTGAGTATTGATTATTGAGTATTCCAGACCTCGAGTATCGATTATTGAGTATTCCAGAACCTGAGTCTTGATTATTGAGTATTCCAGACCACGAGTATCGATTATTGAGTATTCCAGACCCTGAGTATCGATTATAGAGTATTCCAGACCTCGAGTATCGATTATTGAGTATTCCAGAACCTGAGTATTGATTATTGAGTATTCCAGACCTCGAGTATCGATTATTGAGTATTCCAGACCCTGAGTATCGATTATTGAGTATTCCAGACCCTGAGTATTGATTATTGAGTATTCCAGACCCTGAGTATTGATTATTGAGTATTCCAGACCTTGAGTATCGATTATTGAGTATTCCAGACCCTGAGTATCGATTATTGAGTATTCCAGACACTGAGTATTGATTATTGAGTATTCCAGACCCCGAATATTGATTATTGAGTATTCCAAACCCTGAGTATTGAGTATTCCAGACCCTGAATATTGATTATTGAATATTCCAGACCCCAAATATTGATTATTGAGTATTCCAGACCCTGAGTATTGATTATTGAATAATCCAGACCCCGAATATTGATTATTGAGTATTCCAGACCCTGAGTATTGATTATTGAGTATTACAGACCCGGAGTATTGATTATTGAGTATTCCGGACCCTGAGTATTGATTATTGAGTATTCCAGATGCTGAGTGTTGAATATTGAGTATTGCAGACCCCGAATATTGATTATTGAGTATTCCAGACCCTGAGTAATGATTATTGAGTATTACGGACCCGGAGTATTGACTATTGAGTATTCCAGACCCTGAGTATTGATTATTGAGTATTACAGACCCTGATTATTGATTATTGAGTATTCCAGACCCCAAATATTGATTATTGAGTATTCCAGACGCTGAGTATTGATTATTGAGTATTCCAGACCTCGAGTATTGATTATTGAGTATTCCAGATGCTGAGTATTGATTATTGAGTATTACAGACCCCGAATATTGATTATTGAGTATTCCAGACCCTGAGTATTGATTATTGAGTATTCCAGACCCAGAGTATTGATTATTGAGTATTCCAGAACCTGAGTCTTGATTATTGAGTATTCCAGACCTCGAGTATCGATTATTGAGTATTCCAGACCCTGAGTATCGATTATTGAGTATTCCAGACCCTGAGTTTCGATTATTGAGTATTCCAGAACCTGAGTATTGATTATTCCAGACCCTGAGTATCGATTATTGAGTATTCCAGACCCTGAGTATCGATTATTGAGTATTCCAGACCCTGAGTATAGATTATTGAGTATTCCAGACCTTGAGTATCGATTATTGAGTATTCCAGACCCTGAGTATCGATTATTGAGTATTCCAGACCCTGAGTATTGATTATTGAGTATTCCAGACCCTGAATAATGATTATTCAGTATTCCAGACCCTGAGTATTGATTATTGAGTATTCCAGACCCTGAATATTGATTATTCAGTATTCCAGACCCTGAGTATTGATTATTGAGTATTCCAGACCCTGAGTATTGATTATTGAGTATTCCAGACCCTGAGTATTGATTATTGAGTATTCCAGACCCCGAATATTGATTATTGAGTATTCCAGACCCTGAGTATTGATTATTGAGTATTACAGACCCGGAGTATTGATTATTGAGTATTCCAGACCCTGAGTATTGATTATTGAGTATTCCAGACCCTGAGTATTGATTATTGAGTATTCCAGACCTTGAGTATTGATTATTGAGTATTCCAGACCTCGAGTATCAATTATTGAGTATTCCAGTATACTCATTCACTGAGTATTTATAATTGATTATTGAGTATTCCAGACCCCGAACATTGATTATTGAGCATTCCAGACCCTGAGTATTGATTATTGAGTATTCCAGACCCAGAGTATTGATTATTGAGTATTCCAGACCCTGAGTATTAATTATTGAGTATTACAGACCCCAAAAATTGATTATTGAGTATTCCAGACCCTGAGTATTGATTATTGTGTATTCCAGACCCTGAGTATTGATTGTTGAGTATGCCAGGCCCTGAGTATTAATTATTGAGCATTCCAGACCCTGAGTATTGATAATTGAGTATTACAGACCCCAAATATTGATTATTGAGTATTACATACCCTGGGTATTGATTATTGAGTATTCCAGACCCTGAGTATTGATTATTGAGTGTTCCAGACCCTGAGTATTGATTATTGAGTATTACAGACCCAGAATGTTGATTATTGAGTATTACAGACCCCAAATATTGATTATTGAGTATTACAGACCCTGGGTATTGATTATTGAGTATTACAGACCCTGAGTATTGATTATTGAGTATTCCAGACCCTGAGTATTGATTATTGAGTATTCCAGACCCAGAGTATTGATTATTGAGTATTCCAGAACCTGAGTCTTGATTATTGAGTATTCCAGACCTCGAGTATCGATTATTGAGTATTCCAGACCCTGAGTATCGATTATTGAGTATTCCAGACCCTGAGTTTCGATTATTGAGTATTCCAGAACCTGAGTATTGATTATTCCAGACCCTGAGTATCGATTATTGAGTATTCCAGACCCTGAGTATCGATTATTGAGTATTCCAGACCCTGAGTATAGATTATTGAGTATTCCAGACCTTGAGTATCGATTATTGAGTATTCCAGACCCTGAGTATCGACTATTGAGTATTCCAGACCCTGAGTATTGATTACTGAGTATTCCAGACCCTGAATAATGATTATTCAGTATTCCAGACCCTGAGTATTGATTATTGAGTATTCCAGACCCTGAATATTGATTATTCAGTATTCCAGACCCTGAGTATTGATTATTGAGTATTCCAGACCCTGAGTATTGATTATTGAGTATTCCAGACCCTGAGTATTGATTATTGAGTATTCCAGACCCCGGATATTGATTATTGAGTATTCCAGACCCTGAGTATTGATTATTGAGTATTACAGACCCGGAGTATTGATTATTGAGTATTCCAGACCCTGAGTATTGATTATTGAGTATTCCAGACCCTGAGTATTGATTATTGAGTATTCCAGACCTTGAGTATTGATTATTGAGTATTCCAGACCTCGAGTATCAATTATTGAGTATTCCAGTATACTCATTCACTGAGTATTTATAATTGATTATTGAGTATTCCAGACCCCGAACATTGATTATTGAGCATTCCAGACCCTGAGTATTGATTATTGAGTATTCCAGACCCAGAGTATTGATTATTGAGTATTCCAGACCCTGAGTATTAATTATTGAGTATTACAGACCCCAAAAATTGATTATTGAGTATTCCAGACCCTGAGTATTGATTATTGTGTATTCCAGACCCTGAGTATTGATTGTTGAGTATGCCAGGCCCTGAGTATTAATTATTGAGCATTCCAGACCCTGAGTATTGATAATTGAGTATTACAGACCCCAAATATTGATTATTGAGTATTACATACCCTGGGTATTGATTATTGAGTATTCCAGACCCTGAGTATTGATTATTGAGTGTTCCAGACCCTGAGTATTGATTATTGAGTATTACAGACCCAGAATGTTGATTATTGAGTATTACAGACCCCAAATATTGATTATTGAGTATTACAGACCCTGGGTATTGATTATTGAGTATTACAGACCCTGAGTATTGATTATTGAGTATTCCAGACCCTGAGTATTGATTATTGAGTATTCCAGACGCTGAGTGTTGAATATTGAGTATTGCAGATCCCGAATATTGATTATTGAGTATTCCAGACCCTGAGTATTGATTATTGAGTATTACAGACCTTGAGTATTGATTATTGAGTATTACAGACCCTGAGTATTGATTATTGAGTATTCCAGACCTTGAGTATTGATTATTGAGTATTACAGACCCTGAGTATTGATTATTGAGTATTTAAGACCCTGAGTATTGATTATTGAGTATTCCAGACCCGGAGTATTGATTATTGAATATTCCAGACCCTGAGTATTGATTATTTATTCCAGACCCTGAGTATTGATTATTGAGTATTACAGACCCGGAGTATTGATTATTGAGTATTCCAGACCCTGAGTATCGATTATTGAGTATTCCAGACACTGAGTATTGATTATTGAGTATTACAGACCCGGAGTATTGATTATTGAGTATTCCAGACGCTGAGTTTTGATTTTGTATTATTGTGTATTGAGTATTCCAGACCCTGAGTATTGATTATTGAGTTTTACAGACCCCGGGTATTGATTATTGAGTATTACAGACCCTGGGTATTGATTATTGAGTATTCCAGACCCTGAGTATTGATTATTGAGTATTCCAGACCCTGAGTATCGATTATTGAGTATTACAGACCCTGAGTATTGATTATTGATTATTACAGACCCCGAGTATTGCTGAAGCTACTCATGAGGACAAACACAAGAATGCCAAATTTCACATGATCACAACAATTGATATTATTGCCGAGGGCTGGAGAATTGCAAATGTTATGCCCGTGTTCAAAAAAAGGTTTTAAGGATAGTCCCAGCATACAGGCCAGTCAGTTTAACATCCGCAGTGGAGTCCCCTGATCCAGTTTTTCCCAGTCAGTATCAGGAACCTTGCTTTCCCTGATATGTATTAATGATCTAGATCTTTGTGGCAGGGGACAGTTTTAAAGTTTGCCGATGATACAAACATGGAAATATTGTAAACTATGAAGATGACAGTGTAGAGCAGGGGTGGGCAAACTTTTCCGTGCAAGGGCCACATTCAGAAATTCACAATTTTAAAGGGCCGCATAGTATATTAAGTCAAATAATTACTTCACCCGGTTATGATTCTGGGCGCCTCATATAGAATATAGAACAGTACAGCACAGAACAGGCCCTTCGGCCCTCGACGTTGTGCCGAGCAATGATCACCCTACTCAAGTCAATGTATCCACCCTATACCAGTAAGTAACCCAACAGCCCTCCTCATTAACCTTAAAAAAAAAAAATTTTTTTTAATTAAAAAATTTTTTTTTTTTTTTTTTTTTTAATGACTTGGTGGGCCGCATAAAGACCTTTGGCGGGCCGCATGCGGCCCGCGGGCCGTAGTTTGCCCACCCCTGGTGTAGAGCTTCAAAAGGCACAGACAGGTTGGTGGTGTGGGCAGATAGGGGGCAGATTAATCTCAATACACAGAAGAGTGAGGTGATGCATTTTTGTGGGAAGTGCATGGAGAGCCAATATAAAATAAAGAGTAAAATTCTTCAGGGGGTGAAGGAGCAGAGGGACCTGGGTGTATCTGTGTGCAGATCATTGAAGGCGGCAGGACAGGTGGAGAGCAGGTAATAAAGCAGAGAGTATTATTCAGAGGGACACAGAGTTACAAGAGCAAGGAGATTATGCTGAATAAAAGCTAATTACTGTGGATGCTGAAATCTGAAACTAAAGAGAAAATGCTGGAAAATCTCAGCAGGTCTGGCAGCATCTGTAGGGAGAGAAAAGAGCTAACGTTTCGAGTCCGGATAACCCTTTGTCAAAAGATTATGCTGAACTTCTACAGACACAAGTTAGACCTCAGCTGGAATATTGTGAACAGTTCTGGGAGACACAGAACAGGAAGGATGTGAACACATTGGAGAGAGTGTAGAAGAGGTTTACAAGAATGGTTCAGGGATGAGAAACTTCAGTTATGAGGACAGATTGGAGAGGTTGGGACTGATCCCCTCGGAGAGAAGATGGCTGAGAGGAGATTTGATAGAGATGTTTAAAATCATGAGGGGGCTGGACAGAGTAGACGAGGAGAAACTGTTCCCACTCGTAAAAGGGGCAAGCATGAGAGGGCACAGATTTAAAGTGATTTGCAAAAGAAGCAAATGCGATGCGAGTGGTTGGGGTCTGGAAAGCACGGCCTGGAAGTTTGGTGGAGTCAGGTTCAATTGAGGCATTCAAGAGGGCATTGGATGATCATTTGAATAGAAACAATGTGTAGGGCTGTGGGCAAAAGCCAGTGGGCTGGCAATAAGCCATAATGCTTGTTTAGAGAGTGCAGACACAATGGGCTGAATGGCCTCCTTCTGCACCGTAACAATTCTGTGATACTGCAGAAAAAAAGGGTGGGGTTGGTTGGGCAGTACTTGCTGACCAATCTTGAGTGCCTTAATTGCTACGCTAATAACTAATTGAAGATCATCAGTCAAGCTGATAACAGTGTCATTTTCGCTTGCTAGAGAAAAATACATTCATACTCAGGGACTCATTCTCTCCAAACAAAAGGACTATGTTCAAGCCTCGTGCCTTTTTCAAATTACCCAGCAATTTGAAAAGCACATAGTCTCCCCATTGCTTTCACCATGGCAACAACTTAGCCAATTAAAGTTGACTTGCCCACCAATTCTTTTCACCTGTAATGTAAATTGTTGTGCTCTTTTGAAATGACCAATGTCTGTTAGGGAAGGAAATCTGCCATCCTTGCCCAGCCTGGCCTACATGTGGCTCCAGATCCACAATAATGTGGTTGATTCTTAACTGCCCTCTTAAATGGCCGGGCAGGGCACTCAGTCCCAGGGAAATTAGGGATGGGTAACAAATGCTGGTCTTGCCAGAGATGCCCTGAGCCCCTTCAGACAGCACATTACAGATTACAGCAGCTCATTATGTAAAAAGATCTCATTTTCAAATTATTTTAAACCCCTATCCTTTTATTACTAACCCTCCTGCCAGTGCTAACATTCTCTCCTTATTTTATCAATAGCCTTACTTATTTTGAATACTTACGAAATCTCCCCTCAACCTTATCTGCTCTAAGGATCTAACAAATTATCCAGTCACTCCACATAACCAAAGTCACTTATTCCTGGTACTAATTTGGTGATCATCCTCTGAACCCTCTCTAATGCTCAGAATCTGTGCACCTTGCCTCCAGTTACAATGATAACTGTCTTTAACTGGATGGTGAAGTCTGGTCATTTTAACTCTATACGTGTTTGCAGCCCAGGAGCCACCCTCAGCCTGGTGGAGAAGGGTTTTGTTCCCACCCAGTGTTTAAGTCGCCTTCTTCTTGTCCTTGTCCCCCTCTCTCAGGGGGCAGCTCAGCAGCAACCAGCACTGGGAACAGGCAACAAACTCAGCAGCAGCCATTCTCCACCTCACAATTCCAAGGTCTGCACTGGGAGTGCCTGCTTCCGATTGGCCATGCAAAATTGCCGCTTAAATGGAAAAAATAATTGGGTACTCCAAATTTAAAAATTTTTACTCCCTTAATCCAAACAACGTTCCATCAGCCCAAACCATTCCCCACACCTCCCCCTCCCCCCATCCCCCTCCCCCCATCCCCTTCCCCCCATCCCCTCCCCCCTCCCCCTCCCCCCTCCCCCCATCCCCTTCCCCCATCCCCTCCCCCCCTCCCCCTCCCCCCTCCCCCCTCCCCCCCAAACCCAGATATCCCTCCATTCCCCACACTTCCCCCTCCCCCCCAAACCCAGATATCCCTCCATTCCCCACACCTCCCCCCTCCCCCCCTCCGCCCCTCCCCCCAAACCCAGATATCCCTCCATTCCCCACACCTCCCCCCTCCCCCCCTCCGCCCCTCCCCCCAAACCCAGATATCCCTCCATTCCCCACACCTCCCCCCTCCCCCTCCCCCCCAAACCCAGATATCCCTCCATTCCCCACACCTCCTAAAAGGTTATTATTAAGAATGTGACTTGGACTTCCGCAAATTCACTTTTAGCCAAGTTTACCACCAGTCCAGCCTCCTGTAGTCAATTAAATAATTCCTTTAAATGTTCCAAATGCTTCTTCCATGTTTGACTGAACATCACAAAATCGTCAATGCAGACGGCACAATTCCTTAGCCCCGAAATAACCTTGTTGGTTAATCTTTGGAATGTTGCTGGTGCATTCTTCATTCCAAACAGCATTGCTTTAAACTGATACAGACCATTTGGAGTCATAAAATCCGAAATGTCTTAGCCCTGTCTGATAAAACTATTTGCCAATATCCTTTAAATAAGTCAAGTTTGATAATAACATTTATTTGTCCCACCTTTTCAACAGTCTTCCAAAAGAGGAATAGCATCCAAATCTGACTTTGTAACTGAGTTGACTTTTCGATTGTCCACACACAATCATTGTGTTCCATCTGGTTTTGGTACCATCACAATAGGTGAGCTCCAACTGCTGCAACTCACTTCAATTATATTATTCTTAAGCATGCTGTCAATCTCCTTTCATACCTGTGATAACTTTAGTGAATTGAGCCTGTATGGATGTTGTTTAATGGGGATAGCATTTCGTACATCTACATCATGTATAATGCCTTTTGAATTTCCTAATTTATTCCCACATATAGCTCTATGTGTCTGAAATAACTCTTTTAGGCCATTTTGATTTTCCTTCAGAAATTAACTCAGCAATTTATTCCAATTTCTTACTTCTTCCTCATTGTCAAATCCAATGTAAGGAATGTCCAATTCAGAATCATCTGGTTTTATCTCCTCACTGAGGTACAATGACTCACACCATCTGTTTCTTTCTTTATCAGAATACCGTCTGAGTATATTACCGTGGCACACCCTGAGAGCTTTCTGTCTGTCTGCCGTTCTAATTTAATAATTCACCTCAATCAATTTCCTTTCAATTTGATAAGACCCTCGAAATCTTGCTTTCAATGGTTCATCTACCAGTAGTAATAATACTAGTTCTTTCTCCCCACTAACAAAACTACAATTTTTGATTTCTTATCCGCCTCTTTTTTCATTACTTGCTCTTGTTCTTTATCAACTATCTGATCAAACATGGTGTCTGACAACTGAACCTCAGCCTTCCTATCGATACGCCTCGAGTTCTCTTCCTCCTGTGTCAACCTGTGGCTTTGTGATCTTGTCACCACACAGTCAGAAAACACCCCAGGATAAGCTTCAGTTGTTTGATTTTCCACTGACTCTTCAACCACAGTAGGCATCACTCCCACCTGTGATCCAGCTATATCATTACCCAGGATAAATTGTACCCCTGAAAAGTGTAATTTTTCTAATATTCCTACTACCACTTCACCACTTTTCACCGAACTCTCTAACCTGACTTTAAATATTGGCACACTAATCATCTCACCTCTAATCCCACATATTAACACCTTTTCTGGCGATGCTCCTTCCAAACCACATATCTCCTTATCTCTCACCCTTAAAGATTGACTTGCTCCTGTAGCCATTAAGATCTTAATCTCCTTACTACACCACTGGCGACCCTGCACCACATGCTCGCACCCAAACCGGCCGCAATGGCCAGGTCCTCTGGCCACAAAGGCCACTAGCTACCCACCCCTCTGTGCATTTTCTGTCTGCTCCCCAGGAGAAGGTGGCCCACAACCGCCAGGAAAGCAAAAGGCTGGAGGGGGACTGCGGATCTGCTGCCCCTCACCGCAGCAGAGCAGCGGGCACAGGACCCGGTTGGTGGGCATGGAGAGAGGGTAGTTACTGGGGCGGAGGGCGGTATCGGGCGAGCAAGTGGTTCTCCATGGCACGTGTTGCCACCATCACCCCCACCTCTCCCACATACCCCTCTCCCCACTCCCACACCACCACCACCTCCACCCTGATTTCCCAATTTGATTTCACTATCAAACCACCCCTTAAGTTTCACATTTCAAGGAAACCACAGTGGCACAGTGGTTAGCACTGGGACTACGGCACTGAGGACCCGATTTCGAAACCCCGCCCTGGGTCACTGTCCATGTCGGGTTTGTACATTCTCCCCGTGTCTGCTGATGTGTTAGGCAGGTTGGTTCGATGTGGACTGCACTCGATGCGGGGAAGTTAGAGGCAGACGTCTGACACTGGAGAAGATCCAACACTGTTTTATTCAACTATAGAACTGATAAACATATTCAGCTGTGGGTCGACACTATACTGATCTGACTGGAGACCTTGTACTAGCCTGACCAGACTTACCGCATGGTGTTTGCACTGGCTAGCTCGTGAACTCTGACTGTCTCAGCGGCTGGGTCCAGAGAGAGCGGGAAACCTAGTGCCCTCTGGCTTTATAGTGGTAATGTCCTGTCTGGTGATTGGCTGCACTGTGCTGTGTGCTTACTGGTCATCCTGTGTGTCAATCACTGCCTGTCTGCATCTCATTATATACATGAGTGGATATTATGACATCTGCGTGGGTTTCACCCCCAACAACCCCACATCTAATGTGTCTCGTCCTGCCTGATATTGGTCCTAAATGTGGATGTGGAGCTGTTGCTGAAGGTGCTGGCAATGTGTGGGAGCTGTTGCTGAAGGTGCTGGCAATGTGTGGGAGGTGTTGCTGAAGGTGCTGGCAATGTGTGGGAGCTGTTACTGAAGGTGCTGGCAATGTGTGGAGGTGTTGCTGAAGGTGCTGGCAATGTGTGGGAGGTGTTGCTGAAGGTGCTGGCAATGTGTGGGAGCCGTTGCTGAAGGTGCTGACAATGTGTGGGAGCTGTTGCTGAAGGTGCTGGCAATGTGTGGGAGGTGTTGCTGAAGGTGCTGGCAATGTGTGGGAGCTGTTGCTGAAGGTGCTGGCAATGTGTGGGAGGTGTTACTGAAGGTGCTGGCAATGTGTGGGAGCTGTTACTGAAGGTGCTGGCAATGTGTGGGAGCTGTTGCTGAAGGTGCTGGCAATGTGTGGGAGGTGTTGCTGAAGGTGCTGGCAATGTGTGGGAGGTGTTACTGAAGGTGCTGGCAATGTGTGGGAGGTGTTGCTGAAGGTGCTGGCAATGTGTGGGAGCTGTTGCTGAAGGTGCTGGCAATGTGTGGGAGCTGTTGCTGAAGGTGCTGGCAATGTGTGGAGCTGTTGCTGAAGGTGCTGGCAATGTGTTGAGGTGTTACTGAAGGTGCTGGCAATGTGTGGGAGCTGTTGCTGAAGGTGCTGGCAATGTGTGGAGGTGTTGCTAAAGGTGCTGGCAATGTGTGGGAGCTGTTGCTGAAGGTGCTGGCAATGTGTGGAGGTGTTGCTGAAGGTGCTGGCAATGTGTGGAGGTGTTGCTAAAGGTGCTGGCAATGTGTGGAGCTGTTGCTGAAGGTGCTGGCAATGTGTGGAGGTGTGATGGGACCAAATGGGGTTCGTCAAAGGGCGGCAGGTTATGGAGAATATTAGTCGACTGTTGAATGTGATCATGAAACCCCCGGAGGGGCAGGAAACGGAAGTGGTTGTGTCTATTCTTTAAAAAAATATTTTTTTCAAGGCTTTTCAACAAAAATATAAATGTACAAAATATCAAAAGAACAAAAGACCATCACAACAACCCCAACCCTCCAGCTCCCACTGACACCGACCCCCAACCACTTCCCGCCTCCCCCTTCTTAACCCCCCCTCCCGAAAGCCCCCCTCACTGACCCCCTCAATCCTCCTTGAAGAAATCAAAGGTTTCCACCTCTGTGTGAACCGTCCTCCCTACCCCCGCAGAGTGAACTTAATTGTCTCCAACCTCAGGAATTCTGCCAGGTCGCTCACCCACACCCCCGCACTCGGCGGCTCCGGGTCCCGCCAGCACAACACAATCCGTCTGCGGGGTATCAGGGAGGCAAAGGCCGAAACATCGGCCTCCCCCCCCCCCCCCCCAGCACCCCGTACTCGGGGTCTTCCAGCACCCCACATATCACCACCTGCAGACGTGGGCTCCCGGATCCCCGAACCTTGGACATCACATCCGGGAACTCCTGCTCGAATCCCTCATTGTTGGGCACGCCCAGGACATGTGGACGTGATTCGCGGGAGCCCCCCCACCCCGCCCCGTGCACTGCCCACACCGTCTTCCACCCCTTCAAAAAAACTGCTCATCCTTGCCCCCGACGTGTGGGCCCCGTGCATCACTTTAAACTGGATGAGGCTTTAACCTCACAAAGAATGAGGACGCATTCACTCTCCGCAAGGCCTCTGCCCATGTCCGAGCCCCCAGCTCCTCTCCCAACCCCTCCTCCCATTTGTGCTTAACATCCTCCACCCGGCCTCCCTCCCACTCCATCAGTTCCTTGTGGCTATCCACCACCTTCCCCCTCCTCTATTTCATCCTCCGACAGAAGCTTGTTCTGCAACATCGAAGGAGGTAGCTCTGGGAAGGACGGCACCTCTCCCCCGACAAAATCCCCAACCTGCAGCTACCTAAACCCATTCCCCTTCGGCAACTCAAACAGTTCCTCCAACTCCTCCAGTCCCTACTCTGCGGGAGTAGGGAGAAGGGTTCATCGATTTCTTCAAGGAGGATTGAGGGGTCAGTGAGGGGGGGGCTATCGGGAGGGGGGGTTAAGAAGGGGGAGGCGGGACGTGATTGGGGGTCGGTGTCAGGGGAGCTGGAGGGTTGGGGTTGTTGTGATGGTCTTTTCTTGTTCTTTTGATATTTTGTACATTTATATTTTCATTGAAAAACTTTGAAAAAAAAATATTTTTTTAAAGAATAGACACAACCACTTCCGCAAACCTGCCCCCTATAAACAAACCTGCCCCCTATAAACAAACCTGCCCCTATAAACAAACCTGCCCCCTATAAACAAACCTGCCCCTATAAACAAACCTGCCCCCTATAAACAAACCTGCCCCTATAAACAAACCTGCCCCCTATAAACAAACCTGCCCCCTATAAACAAACCTGCCCCCTATAAACAAACCTGCCCCCTATAAACAAACCTGCCCCTATAAACAAACCTGCCCCCTATAAACAAACCTGCCCCTATAAACAAACCTGCCCCCTATAAACAAACCTGTCCCCTATAAACAAACCTGCCCCCTATAAACAAACCTGCCCCCTATAAACAAACCTGCCCCCTATAAACAAACCTGCCCCCTATAAACAAACCTGCCCCCTATAAACAAACCTGCCCCCATAAACAAACCTGCCCCCTATAAACAAACCTGCCCCCTATAAACAAACCTGCCCCCATAAACAAACCTGCCCCCTATAAACAAGTCTCTGAAGTGTTCAATCCCCAGTTGCCCCCCCTTTACATATGCAGGCGGATGAAAAGTGGGCAGAAGTTCATCAAGTAGTATTGCGGGTCGGGTATAGAAAGGAGGTGTTGCGAGTTGCACATGAGGTACCAGTGGGAGGTCATTTGGGAGTAAGGAAAACTCAAGCTAAAATCCAGAAACATTTTTATTGGCCTGGACTACATAAAGATGAAGTTAAATTTTGTCAATCATGTCACACATGTAAAGTGATAGAGAAACCTCAAGCAGCGATAAATCCAGCGCCCTTAATACCCATTCCAGCATTTGAGGAACCTTTTACAAGGGTCCTAATTGATTGTGTAGGACCGCTTCCTGAAACAAAAAGTGAGAATCAATATATTTTGACTATAATGGATGTGTCTACTAGGTTTCCAGAGGCCATTGCAGTACGTAATATTACAGCTAAATGGATTGTTAGAGGAGTTACTTAAATTCTTTACTAGATAATGACTACCCACAGAAATTCAATTGGATCAAGGATCGAATTTTACTTCAAAGTTATTCAAAGAAGTTATGGATAGCTTAGGAATAAAACAATTTAAATACCATCCAGAATCGCAGGGAGCATTAGAAAGGTGGCATCAGACATTAAAGACAATGTTAAGGGTTTATTGTCAAGATTATCCAGAGGATTGGGATAAAGGAATTCCCATTTGTATTGTTTGCAATTAGGGATGCATCTAATGAGTCTACAAATTTAGTCCTTTTGAACTAATTTTTGGTCACGAGGTAAGAGGACCACTTAAATTGATTGAGGAAAACTTGGTGGGTGAGAAATCGGAAATTACACTATTGGATTACGTGTCAAATTTTCGGGAACGATTAAATAGAGCAGGTGAATTGGCTAGACAACATTTGAAAGTTGCACAAAATGTGATGAAACGGGTAGTGGACAAGAAATCCAAAGTTCGTAGCTTTGCCAGTGGGAATAAAGTTTTAATGTTGTTACCAGTGGTAGGGGAGCTTTAAAAGCTAGGTTTTGTGGACCGTATCAGATTGAAAGGAAATTAAGTGAGGTGGATTATGTGGTAAAAACACCATATAGAAGGAAGACTCACCGAGTGTGTCATATGAATATGCTTAAAGGGTACTTTGAAAGGGAAGGAGAGAAGAGGGAAGTTTTAATGATTCTAACTCGAAGTGACGAACCAAATCCAGATGACTGTGAATTTGACATACCTCAAATTAAATTGGAAAATGAGGATGTTCTTAACAATTGGGATGAATTGTTCAGTTACCTTCCAGAGGAAAAACGAACTGACCTGAAAGAGTTATTGATATCACATGGGCAAGTTTGTAGAGATAAATTGGGAAGTACTAAAATGGCTATACATGATGTAGATGTGGGAAATGCTGTTCCAATCAAACAACATCCATATAGACTTAATCCTTTAAAATTGGCACAGGTTAACAGAGAGATTGAGAGTATGCTGAAGAATGGCATAATTGAAGTGGGTTGCAGCCAATGGAGCTCACCCATAGTGATGGTACCTAAACCAGACGGTACCCAACGGTTGTGTGTGGACTATCGAAAGGTGAATGCAGTTACAAGAACGGACTCTTATCCTATACCACGTTTGGAGGATTGCATTGAGAAAGTGGGACAAGTCTGCTTTTATTTCCAACTTCCAGACATGGAAAGAACATTTAAAACATCGTATGGAATTCTTCGATCGACTTCAGGGTTTGGTGATGAACCTAGCTGAAAGTGAATTTGGAGAAGCACGAATCACTTTCCTTGAGGAGCTTCCAATACCCTCAAGACGAAGGGAAATAATGCGATTTCTTAGCATAAATGGATTTCATCGAACATTTGTACAAAAGTTTTGTGGCGTGATTACTCCACTGATGGATTTGCTAAAGAAACGTCAAAAATTTGGACTTTCCGCAAAAAAGCGGACTTTCAACAGGCATGTGGCTGCCTGAAAGATGTGATAACCGATGCTCCTGTATTGGAGAATTGCAAGGGTCTCTGTGATCAGATTGAACTGAAGTATCTAACTTTAAAGAGAATTGCCGAGGCATAGAGGAATGGATGGATTGTGCATTAACTTTCTTGTTCAAAGAGACTGTCAATCGAGAAAGATTTTGGTTGGAGGAAGAAGAACGGGAAAGATGGACTTTATTATTATGCCTGTTTGTGTGTGTTGTTTCTTTTTATGAAATGAAAAAGTATATTTACTGTGTATATTTCTTAGTGGATGGTGCAAAAGTGAAAAATGAAACCATCTTGAAGTTGATGGTTTATTTTTATTTTCTGGGGGGGGGGGAGGTGTCATGTGAGAGTACCTTTCAGAAATGAATGTTTAAGCAATGTACCTTTAAGAAATAGAGCAGCTCATATTACTGAAGTGGTGCCAGAGGGTGGGGGGAGCTGAGCTGAGCTCACTTCTGTTTTTGGTTTCAGTTTTGAGGAAAAGAGCTTGGGTGTGTCTGTGTTTGCAGTGAGCTGGATCTGCTGTGATCTCTGCCATGAAAGACTATCTCTGAATCATTTGGGTGATTTAAACTCACAATAGTAATGTCTTTAACTAATTTGTTTCTGTTTAAATGTGTTAAGTCTCTTGGATGTTTAAAGGAACAACTGAAGGATTATTTAGTGTATTACTTTCGGGATTATCTTTGAAGTAAGAGGTGTTAAGTGATCCAATGTTTATTTAAAAGGTGAAGTTGAATTCATGGAATAAACATTGTTTTGTGTTTAAAAACCCACATGTCCATAATTGTAATACCACACCTGGAGACCAAGCCGTGTGCTTCAAAAGCAACAATACATTAAAAGGGACAGGTTGGTTGAACGCCATGATACATTCTGGGGTTCTGAAAACACCGCTCCCATAACAAAAGCAATGCCTGGGGCTACTCACAGGCCTAGAAACATTTCATGACTACGTACATGGGCTGCCTATGTTTTTGGTAGAGATGGACCACAGGCCATTGGTTGCAATTGTACAGAAGAACTTGTATCAGATATCCCTTAGACCACAACTGATGATGAAGCTCCAACGCTACAACTTTGACCTCATCCAAACGCCAGGCAAGTACCTGGCGGTCGTTGACACTCTCTCTCTCTCAAGAGCCACGGCCATAAATGAGGTATTCTGGGAATGACAAAGTCCAGCTGCACGGCAATCCCGTTGCAGCGTCGCTTCCGGTCTCCGACGAAAAGTCACGCCTGATCAGGACAGAAACAGCCAAGGATGCGCTCCTCCAAAAGGTCATCAAATGTCTGAGAGAGAGTTGGCCAAAAGGCTCCTGCTCTGTGTACTACAATGTACGTTCCAAACTCAGTGAGGTGAATGGTCTTCTGCTGTGGCAGACAGAATCGTCATCCCGCATTCGCAGAGACCGCTCATGCTGAAGAAACTTCCCGTAGAGCACCTGGGTATTGAGAAGTGCAAGCGCAGGGCCAGGGAGATGATCTATTGGCCAGGCATCACCCACCACATTGCAGGTAAGGCCGACAACTGCAACAGGTGTCAGAAATTTCAGTGCAAACAAAGCAAGGAGCTGATCCATGTGGAAGACGCCCTTGATAGTCCGCGGCAGAAAGTGGAAATGGATTTGTACCATTTTAATGGAAGTGACTACCTGGTCGTAATTGACTAATTCTCCAACTACCCAGAGGTGGTGCTGTTGGCTAACTCGACTGCTCCGGCGATCCCCCTCCAGTTTTCCCCCACTCCCGGCGGTTTTGGGCGGCCGTCTCCTGGTTAGGGGGGGGGGGGGGGGGGGAGGGGGGGTAATGACAGTGTTAGATAGTTCGATACATGCAGCCCAGGAGGTGGGTAGCTGATAGTCTCAGTGGCCAGGGCACCCGGCCATGGCGGCCGGTATGGGTGCCGCCATGTGGGGCAGGGTGGGGGGTTTGCCCTCCGGGTGGGAGAGGGGGTTACGGGTGTGTGGGGCGGGGTGGGGGGTTCGCCCCCCCTCCGGGTGGGGGAGGGGGTTACGGGTGTGTGGGGCGGGGTGGGGGGTTCGCCCCCCCTCCGGGTGGGGGAGGGGGTTACGGGTGTGTGGGGCGGGGTGGGGGGTTCGCCCCCCTCCGGGTGGGGGAGGGGGTTACGGGTGTGTGGGGCGGGGTCAGTGCCAGGGGCACAGTGCTGCCAGCTCACCCTGGCCACCCCAAGGAGGTTGTGCAGTCTCTCTGGGCACTGCAGGCCGGTCCGGGCAGTGTTGCTGACCGTCTCTGCCACCTGCCCCCAGGCACAGCGAGCGGCTGCAGCTGGCAGCCTCCTTCCCGGGCCGGGGTCCAGGGTCACCCTCCTCTCCTCCACGGAGACCAGGAGGGTCTCCAGCTCGACATCGGTAACCCTCGGGGCTGCTCTCCTCTCTTGGTGAGTGAAGTGCCTACCTGCGGCTTGTCAGCTTCCTGGGTGTTAATCGCCAATCCAACACCATTTCTCCCCTACTCACCTCTCATTTTTCTAAACTCCACTGTCTACAGGCCCCGCCTATCCAACCTTCCCACTTAAAATAACCCCCCCCCCATCCCACTTAAAATAACCCCCCCATCTCAGGAATCAGTTGAATGAACGTCTCTGAACTGCTTCTAACTCATTTATATCCTTTGTTAAATAAAGTGGCGGAAGGTAAACGCGGTAGTCCCGATGTGGTCTCACTAACGTCCTGTACAACTGGAGCAAGATATCCCTTTTATATCACATATCCTCGCAATAAACTACATTCCATTTGCCTTCCTAATCACCCCACCCCCGAATCACACACTAGAATACCCAAATCCCTCTCCACCTCACAGTTCTGCAATTTCTCTTTTTAAATAATTCTCTACTTTTCTATTCTTGCTGCCAAACTGGACAAGTTCACATTTGGCCGCATTATTTACCACCTGCCAATTTTTTCCCATTCACTTAACCTGTATCGCTTTGTAGGACCCTCATGTCCTCTTCACAACTTCATTCCTACCTTTGTATTATCAGCAAATTTAGTAACCAATCAGTCCATTCATCCAAGTGGTAAAAATCATAAATAGTTGAGGCTTCGCTCTAATTTCTATGGCAACAGACTCAAAGGGCAAAATGGCCTTGAGCTTCTATATCTTCATGTTCTTATTTCTCATCAATTACTAAGTTTATTTAAATCGATTTTTCCAGCTGTCAATCTCTCCCATACAGTTCCCAATGTTATCCTCTAAAAATCTAACAGAACTAGAAAGAGTAGGTGCGGGATTTTCCCGATGGTGCGGGTGGGGGTTCCAGAACCAGGGGTCACAGTCTGAGGACATGGAGTTGACCATTTAGGACAGAGATGAGAAGATATTTCTTCAGAGAGTGATCGGCCTGTGGAATTCGTTACCACAGGAAGTAGTTGAACATTGTATGTTTTCAAGAAGGAATTACATATAGCTCTTGGGGCTAAAGGAATCAAAGGATATGGGGGGAGGCAGGATCAGGGTATTGAACCTGATGATCAGCCATGATCATAATGAATGGCGGAGCAGGCTCGAAGGGCCGAATGGCCTCCTCCTGCTTCTATTTTCAATGTCTACATTTTGAAATCCTGCTCATCTCTCCAGCTACCTACATCGCTCCCTATTCCCAACACATTGGGTTTAGAATTTTCATCCTCTGCAGGGCAGTTCAGTTTGAGGTTGTGTTCCATGTTCTCTTGTCCTGTGCCTTGTCTGTTTTCCCCCCACTGTAATCAGGTGATCTGCTCACTGGGACCTATCTCCTTTCGATGCCATGGAAGTTCTATTTTGACAGATTCCCCTGGTTTCCCTTCCCTTCTGCTGTCACCATTTACACCTCCCTCACTCACCTCTTCTCATTCCTGTGCCTTGGCCCCTCTCAGATCAATTTGCCAAGCATCAATTAAATCTCTGAATAGAAGCAGAAATGAGAGTTCAGGTAGACTTAATTCGGTAACAAAGAAACAGGCATTATCTGTGTAAGAGTTTATTATTATTGAACCTGATAAATTATCTAGATATGAACAGAGTTAATTTCTTTTCTGAATAAAGCAATCTTTTATTTTTTTTACATAATAATACAAAAATAATTTTGTTTGTTAAGGCATTTCAGGAACACTGAACAGGTTATGAAGGCACTTTGTGAGATTCTGTGCAATTATTGGGTGGAGCCATGTCACTGCTGCTTCACAGTGACATTCACAGTGACCCCAAAACATTCCCTGTCACCATCGTACCTCTAATCATTCTCCAGTACCAAAATGAGCATTTCTACAACACATCAAAACATTCGCACAAACACAATGGCATCTTCCAAAACCCGTGCCCACACTGTGACCCCTGGAACTAAGCAGTCACTCTGTGGTGTTATCTCTGTTCTCAGTCACATCATTGGTTCAGCTCCTCAAACACCAAAATGTAAGAGTTAGTGAGCATCTGAACATAGTCTGATAAACTGTGAATCATGTTAATCAGCATTTATTTTGCGAATGTTTCATACGGAGGGAACTGCTGCTGTCAATGATTCAGAATCTTTACCAGAAGCACCACCCGTTCAAAAGGGTTTTGCAAAGTGGCCAAAGCCATCAGACACCAGGAGGTCTCAATAAAGCAATGAGAGAAATTCCAAAGCCACATTCTGAACAAAGGGGAGGAAGAATTGAACAACCATCACCCGGGACCCCCAGATTCAGATGTGATCAGGTACAATCTGGACTCACAACATTCATGGTTCAAAAACTGTGACCCGCATCAGAATAAGGCACCAGAACATCAGCTGACACTTTACTGTATTGAGTGATTCCAGATCTCGTCATCTTCCAATTCAATGACAATAACCAGGAGACCCAGATATAAGCACGGAAACCTGCAGCCAAACGCTTACATTGAAAACTTATTTCTGTAAAGTATATACTGTAAAATGTCTAAAAGTTAAGAAAAGGCACCAGACAAGATGTTCTGTTCTGCACAGTTACTGAAAATGAAACTTGAACACAAATCACAATCTGATACTCCTGTCACTTCTGGTGAAAGGTTTAGAAGCTGGGATGTTATTGTACACATCAAGGAATGTTTCTGCCACACTCTGCACTCTCGTGACCCACACACATCTTGGGAAGGAGAAATGTTGATTTAAAAGGAGCTGATCTTTGGTTACTGAGTCTCATTTAAGTTTCTATTTTACAAAAAACATTTCTCAAGGAACACACAATACTGTGACAATGATTTCATGATGATAAAACTCCTCCCTTTGAACTAATCTTCTGACTTCCTTTTTGTAGTGTATAATTTCTGGGAATGATTCAGATGTTCAAACTGAAATTGGAAAGGATTCTGGTGGAGAACTGAAATCAAGGAAACAATATCTGTGAACGAGACCTCATTCTTCAATCTCAGAAAATTCTCATCAACAAGTGTTTCACAGGACGGATGTTTCACAAACAACATTTAAACAGAACACAAATCTTTCTCTTTGTGGCAAATACAGAAAGGTGCAAAGGACTGGAATTATTTGGATATTCAGGTTAAATTACAACAAGTTAAGAAATTAAAGCTGAATTAAAATATTTGGCAAAACTATAAATCCCATCATTTCAAAGCAAGAATCAGCAAAGTTAAAGATTGGCAGGCTAGTTTCCACAAGCTGCACATTATTTGATGCATTTAGGGAAATCTAACAGTGCCCTGCTGGTGGTACTTATGGTAAGAGGCAAGATTTTATTGATTTACCAGTGTCTCCAGTCTGGTAGATTAATTGATAGCGTGGTGGTTAACGACAGTCATTTCCTGCACCTCCTTCACAATAATGGATGGATGACTCTAAACTGAGACAACTTAACAGTTGAATCAGCTGAGATTTCACCAGATCATCTGCCACAAGCTTCTCTCGCGATTAATCGACACAAAATAAGGACAAATCAGGGATTAGCCACATGTGTCAAAATGACTGCCAACAAACAACAAGATAGCGATCAAACTGCAACATGAGATAATACGTCACATCTGATCTCAGCGGATAAAGAACTGAGATTCAAGATGATCATTGATTGTCCACATCTGCAAGACTAGGCCGTTGCTCTGCGAAGCGGACAAATTGCTGGTCACAAATGTAGAGAGTTGCTGGGAGCGTTCACGTCAGTAAAGCCCATTTTACTCAGATGAAGCAAATCTCCGATGAGCCAATGAATGGAATGAAGTTCTTTCAGGTCCAGACTGAATTCACTGGTGGTGACTAATCGCTGATCCCACCCACCTGCCCCATTGTCTGACCCGAGGAAATATCTAACTAGCTCACCAAACATGAAATATGCTCAATAGAAATTGACTTTCGAAGCTTTGAAGATTAATGATGGACCCAAACACATTTCCTTCAGAATTTCCATTTTTGCAAATGATCCAATATTCATTGAAAACTCTCAGAAAACAGGACATTGGACGAATTAGCATTTAAATACGTTTCTGGAGGATGAGATTAATGATAATACAACATTAATCAAGCCTTTAAATTCCCAGAAGGTAAATCAGACAATCCCATGGGGTTAGTAAGAATTCCCAATGGAGAGATTGTGTGAAATATTGAGATCTTTAGTCCTCCACAAAGCAGGAAGTGAACTCATTCAGGTTCTCTGAAGCTCCCAGAGTTCCTGAGTCCATCCTTGGCCAACACAGAAGGCACTGAGAGGGTTGGGGGGCGGGCGGCACACGCCCAACACCAGGCCAGGCCTTGAAACACTGGCCTGGTAACCCGTTAAATCCAATGACCCCCACCCAGAATGATTGGGAGGCCTGCACTCTCCTCACTAAATGTTAATCTGATCTCATTCTGTATAATCAAGGAGCCCATCCAGCCCCATAATCAGACCCATTCCCTCCTGAGCACACGCCAGTCTCCATTTTCTACAAGACAAACACTGGACCTCTGACCACAACTCTCCCCATCAGGTACCAGCACTGGGTGGAGGTGGTGGGAGAGGGTTAAATGTCCTCATCCCACAGGCACAGCTGTTTCTGTGGGACGTAGAAGTCGAACTGGGAGCATTTCTGGCAGCTTTTGATGCCACACTTATAAGAGCTTGTCTTGCCAGCTGGGTCTTTTGTGCGACAATATTTCAGGAAGCAAGGGTACCACTCAATGCACAGCTCGTAGCGACAGATACAGCCTTTCCATCGATCCGGACTCACCCGACATCGTGGCACATCTTCTGAAACTGGCATTATTTCAAATATTGAAGCCTCAATACCTGTAGAGAACCAAAGAAACAACAGATCAACCTAGGGGTCAACCAGCTGATAGAGAATCCCATTTCACATTCTATTCCCTACCATCAGCAGCCTGCAACCCCTTCTTCACCCCGTCCCTGATCAGACATCCCACTGTCCTTATGAGAGATTCAAACTCGTGTCAATCGGTTGCAGTGCCGAAGGAGGTCATTCGGCCCATCAAGTCTGCACCGACCCTCCAAGAGAGCACTCCCCCCGCCCTATCCCCAAAACCCCATGCATTGATCCACCTAACCTGCACATCTTTGGACTGTGGGAAGAATCCGGAGCACCCGGAGAAAACTCACGCAGATATGGGGAGAACGTGCAGACTCCACACAGTCACCTGAGGCTGGAATTGAACCAAGGCCCTGGCGGTGTTCATGGGAAGTGGTGTGTCACAGGCTGTGCCAGCATTTACTGCCCACCCCTAATTAAGGGGCAGGTAAAAGTCAACCACATCGCTGTGGGTCTGGAGTCACATGTAGGCCAGACCAGGTAAGGACAGCAGATTTCCTTCCCCAAAGGACATCAGTGAACCAGATGGGAGTTTACAACAATCGACAATAGTTTCATGGTCATCATTAGACTTTTAATTCCAGATATTTTATTCAGTTTAAATTCCATCATCTGCCGTGGTGGGATTTGAACGCAGATTCCCAGGTCATTATCCTGGGTCTCTGGGTTACTGGCCCAGTGCCACTGCCTCCCCAGGGTGGGCACAGTAAGAAGTCTTGAAACACCAGGTTAAAGTCCAACAGGTTTATATGGAATCACTAGCTTTCGGAGCACAGCTCCTTCATCAGGTGAGTGAAGAGGCAGGTTACACAAATACAGTATATATAGACAAAGCCGATGATGCAAGATGATACTTTGAATGCAGTTTATGCAGGTAATGAAACCTTTAATGGTCCAGACGGTGTGACTGGAGAGAGGGATAATGACATGTTAAAGAGGTGTGAATTGTCTCAAGCCAGGACAATTGGTCAGATTTCACAAGCCCAGGCCAGATGGTGAGGAATTAAATGTAATGAGACATGAATCCCAGGTCCCGGTTGAGGCCGTACTCATGTGTGCGGAACTTGGCTATAAGTTTTTGCTCGGCAATTCTGCATTGTCGTGCGTCCTGAAGGCCGCCTTGGAGAACTCTTACCCGGAGATCAGAGGCTGAATGCCCTTGGCTGCTGAAGTGTTCCCCGACTGGAAGGGAACATTCCTGCCTGGTGATTGTCACGCGATGTCCGTTCATCCGTTGTCGCAGCGTCTGCATGGTCTCGCCAATGTATCACGCTTCGGGACATCCTTTCCTGCAGCGTAAGAGGTAGACAACGTGGGCCGAGTCGCACGAGTATGTACCGCGTACCTGGTGGGTGGCGTTCTCACGTGTAATGGTGGTATCCATGTCGATGATCTGGCATGTCTTGCAGAGATTGCCCTGGCAGGGTTGTGTGGTGTCGTGGTCGCTGTTCTGAAGGCTGGGTAATTTGCTGCAAACAATGGTTTGTTTGAGGATGCGCGGTTGTTTGAAGGCAAGTAGTGGGGGTGTGGGGATGACCTTGGCAAAATGTTAGTCTACATCAATGACGTGTTGAAGACTCCGAAGAAGATGTCGTAATTTCTCCACTCTGGGAGGAACTGGACGACAAAGGGTACTCTGTCAGGTTGTGTCCCGTGTTTGTCTTCTGAGGAGGTCGGTGCGTGTTTTTGCTGTGGCGCATTGGAACTGTCGATCAATGAGTCGAGCGCCATATCCCGTTCGTACGAGGGCATCTTTCAGCGTCTGTAGATCTCTGTTACGCTCCTCCTCGTCTGAGTAGATCCTGTGTATACGGAGGGCTTGTCCATAGAGAATGGCTTCTTTAATGTGTTTCGGGTGGAAGCTGGAGAAGTGGAGCATTGTGAGGTTGTCTGTGGGCTTGCGGTAAAGCGAAGTGCTGAGGTGACCGTCCTTGATGGAGATGAGTGTGTCCAAGAATGCAACTGATTTTGGAGAGTAGTCCATGGTGAGTCTGATGGTGGGATGGAACTTATTGATGTCTTCGTGTAGTCGTTTCAGTTATTCTTCGTCATAGGTCCAAAAGGGAAAAAAAATTCATTGATGTATTTGGTGTATAATGTCGGTTGACGGTCCTGTGCGAGTGAAGAGGTCTTGTTCAAACTGGTGCATGAAGATGTTGGCGTATTGGGGAGCTAACTTGGTCCCGATGGCTGTCCCATGGCCTGGATAAAGAACTTGTCGAAGGTGAAGACGTGATCGAGGATGAAAGCGGATGAGTTGTCGAATTGCATCTGGAGATTGGAGGTTGTCGTTGTGTAGAATAAGACCATAAGATTTAGGAGCAGAATTAGGCCACTTGGCCCATCGAGTCTGCTCCGCCATTCAATCATGGCTGATTTTTTTCTCATCCTCGTTCTCCTGCCTTCTCCCCATAACCCCTGATCCCCTTATTAATCAGGAACCTATCTATCTCTGTCTTAAAGACACTCAGTGAATTGGCCTCCACAGCCTTCTGTGGCAAAGAGTTCCACAGATTCACCACCCTCTGGCTGAAGAAATTTCTCCTCATCTCTGTTTTAAAGGATCGTCCCTTTAGTCTGAGATGGTGTCCTCTGGTTCTAGTTTCTCCTACAAGTGGAAACATCCTCTCCACGTCCACTCTATCCAGGCCTCGCAGTATCCTGTAAGTTTCAATAAGATCCCCTCTCATCCTTCTAAACTCTGAGTACAGACCCAGATTCCTCAAATATTCCTCATATGACAAGTTCTTCATTCCAGGGATCATTCTTGTGAACCTCCTCTGGACCCTTTCCAAGGCCCAGCACATCCTTCCTTAGATATGGGGCCCAAAACTGCTCACAATACTCCAAATAGGGGTCTGACCAGAGCCTTATACAGCCTCAGAAGTACATCCCTGGTCTTGTATTCTAGCTCTCTCGACATGAATGCTAACATTGCATTTGCCTTCCTAACTGCCGACTGAACCTGCACATTAACCTTCACACTGAGTTATAACCTTAACCTTAGTACGGAGACTGTTGATGCTGGTGTATAGTGCAAAGACTCGCATTCAAAGTATTATCTTGCATCATTGACTTTGTCAATATATGCTGTGTTTGCGTAACCTGCCTCTTCACTCACCTGACGAAGGAGCTGTGCTCTGAAAGCTAGTGATTCCAAATAATCCCGTTGGACTTTAACCTGGTGTTATCAGACTTCTTGGGCTGGATTCTCCCCTACCCGGCGTGACGGAGGGTCCCGGCGTAGGGGAGTGGCGCCAACCACTCAGGGGTCGGGCCTCCCCAAAGGTGGGGAATTCTCCGCATCTTTGGGGGCTAGCCCGCGCCGGAGCGGTCGGCACCAGAAGACTGGCGCAAAAAACCGGCTCCCCGGCAGCGGGGCTGGCCGAAAGGCTTTCGCCGGTCTGCGCATGCGCCAGCAGTGACGTCAGCGTCCAGCTGCCACTGACGTCACCACGGGCGCATGCGCAATGTGGGGTTCTGGCGGAGGCCGTGGCGGACGCGGAGGAAAATAGAGCAGCCAGGGCACTGGCCTGGAGTCTGAGCGGGGGCCCCGATCGCGGGCCTGGCCACCGTGGGGGCACCCCCCGGGGTCCGATCGCCCCCCGGCCCCCACCCCCCCCCCCCCCCCAGGACCCCGGGGGCCCACTCGTGCCGCTGATCCCGCTGTTACAGAGGTGGTTCAAAACTCGGCGGCGGGAGAGGCCTCCCAGCGGCGGGACTTCGGCCCATCCGGGACGGAGAATCACCGCAGGGGCCTCTCCGATCGGAGTGGCGAGATTCCCGCCGCCACTTCCCGGGTGGCGGAGAATCTCTGCCATGGCGGGGGGGGGGGGGGGGGGGGGGGGGGGGGGGGAGATTTTCGGCGCCCCCAGGCGATTCTCCGACCCTGCTGGAGGTCGGAGAATTTCGCCCCTTATTTGTGAATGAAAGTCTTTCTCCGGATAGAAAATGTCAAAGTGAACTGGACATCAATTGGGTGGAAGTAATGTTACAATTATATAAAACTCTGTTTCTATATCACCTGGAGAACTGTATTGACCTCAGCAGCAAACCTCTGGAAAAATATCCTGACTTTGGAGATGGTGCAGTGTAGGATCACCAGGACATTCGGAGGGCTGAATGGGTTAAATGACGAGGGCGGCTTTCACCAAATCGGCATTTATTCCATTGAATATGAAAGATTAAAGGTTTATCTAATTGATGTTGTTTAAGGTGATGGAATGATTTGATGGCACTGACAGCGAGAACTATTTCCTCTGGTGGAGAGAGTCCAGAACCAGGAAGAATAAGCTTAAAATGAGAGCCTGCCTTTCAGGAGTGACGTCAGGAAGCACGTCGCACAGTGTTGGAAATCTGGAACTGTCTTCCACAGGACTCAGGCAAGTGGACATTAGAAAACAGAAATCGATAGATTTTTACTGGTGAATAGGATTAAAGGCAGGTTAATAGATTGAAGTATAAATTAACCATAATCTAATTTAATGGCACAACTGGCTTGAAGGCCCCGGGAGTGTTTCTCTGGTCAGTGTGTGTCTCTCTGATGTTTATTCACAAACCTTTCTCCATCCAGTGTTTCACATCACTCTCTCTTGCATAGACAGCATCCATGGCCTCTGCACATACATTGTTGATGTGGACACTCAGGGGGTTAGCCCTGCTGTAATTCACCGCCACGTCCATGTAGAGGTGTTCCAGGCCGCGCTGTTCCTCGGCCACACGCACAGTCCTCGGATTCTTCTGCAGTGAGAACAATTGGAAAGGGAGGGGGGTGGGGGGCGACATAACAAAGCCATGTTTCAAAACCAGAACTTAAACAATGCAGCAGCTGTAGAAACTGAATAATCAGAATCTCACTTCCCAGAAACAGGACATTTAAATTTAGACCAGTGTTTTCACCGAATCCAATTTAAACAACGTGGGCTGGATTCTCCGAAAATGGGGCTGTGTCCCCACGCCGGGATACAGGTGCTGCATTTCACGCCAGACTTTCCTTAAAACATTTTACAGCAATTCTCCTACCTGCAGGGGGCTGGCAGGGCCCTGGGGAGCTTCTCACAGCTTTAGCTGTGGATACGGGCCCCCGCACATCCGTTTGCGAGTCCGCGCATGCGGGCGGCGGCGGCCTTTAGCGGCTGCACCGGACATGATGGCGGACTCAGTTGGTGGACCTGGACCAACAAAGAAAGTCTCAATGATCTGTCCCCGCGCAGCTCGGTCTGACCCGCGCGATCGCCGCCCCGGCCACCCAAAAGGTCCCCCCCACCCCCCCCGTTACTTGATTCCCCCCACCCCCAACCAGGCCGGCTGCGTGTGAGTCCCGACCGGCCAGACGTGGTTAGAACCACGCCGTCGGGAACTCGGCCAGTCGGGACCGGAGAATCGCGGGAATTGGATTGGATTTGTTTATTATGACGTATACCGAGGTACAGTGAAAAGTATTTTTCTGCAAGCAGCTCAAACAGATCATTTAGTACATGAAATGACAAGTAAATAAATGAAAATACATAATAGGGCAACACAAGGTACACAATGTAACGTGATCAATAAGGGGATCAGGGGTTATGGGGAGAAGGCAGGAGAATGGGGATGAGAAAATATCAGCCATGATTCAGCAGAGTCGACGGGCTGAATGGCCTAATTCTGCTCCAATGTTTATGGTCTTGTGGTCTAACACTGGCATCGGATGAAGCATACAGGGTGTAGTGTTAATGAGGTCAGTCCATAAGAGGGTCGTTTACGAGTCTGGTGATAGTGGGGAAGAAGTTGTTTTTGAGTCTGTTCGTGCAAGTTCTCAGACTTCTGTATCTCCTGCCCGATGGAAGAAGTTGGAAGAGTGAATAAGCCGGGTGGGAGGAGTCTTTGATTATGCTGCCTGCTTTCCCCAGGCAGTGGGAGGTATAGATGGAATCAATGGATGGGAGGCAGGTTCGTGTGATGGACTGGGTGGTGTTCATGACTCTCTGAAGTTCCTTGCGGTCCTGGGCTGAGCAGTTGCCATACCAGGCTGTGATGCTACCAGATAGGATGCTTTCTATGGTACATCTGCAAAACTTGGTAAGAGTTAATGTGGACATACCACATTTCCTTAGTTTCCTGAGGAAGTATAGGCGCTGTTGTGCTTTCTTGGTGATAGCGTCGACGTGGGTGGATCAGGACAGATTTATGGTGATGCGCACCCCTAGGAATTTGAAACTGCTAACCATCTCCACCTCGGCCCCGTTGATGCTGACAGGGGTGTGTACAGTACTTTGCTTCCTGAAATCAATGACCAGTTCTTTAGTTTTGCTGGCATTGAGGGATAGATTGTTGTCGCTGCACCACTCCACTAGGTTCTCTATCTCCCTCCTGTATTCTGACTGGTCATTATTCGCGATCCGGCCCACTATGGTTGTGTCATCGGCAAACTTGTAGATGGAGTTGGAACCAAATTTTGCCACGCAGTTTTGCTTGTACAGAGAGTATAGTAGGGGAAATGCTGGAAAATCTCAGCAAGTCTGGCAGCATCTGTAGGGAGAGAAAAGAGCTAACGTTTCGAGTCCAGAGTTTCAGAGTGTGGTAGGGGGATAAGTACACACCCTTGCTGTGTATTGCAGACTATTGTGGAGGAACTGTTGTAGTCTGTGGGTTGGAAAGGAGGATCCAGTTGCAGAGGGAGGAGCCAAGTCCTACGTTTTGGAGCTTTGATATGGGCTTGGCTGGAATGATGGTGTTGAAGGCGGAGCTGTAGTCAATGAATAGGAGTCTGATGGAAGAATCCTTGTTGTCGAGATGCTCCAGGAATGAGTGTAGGGCCAGGGAAATGGCGTCTGCTGTGGACTGGATGCGGCGCTATGCGAATTGCAGTGGATCTAGGCATTAGAATATTATAGAACATTACAGCGCAGTACGGGCCCTTCGGCCCTCGATGTTGCGCCGACCTGTGAAACCATCTGAAGCCTATCTGACCTACACTATTCCATTTTCATCCATATGTCTATCCAGTGACCACTTAAATGCCCTTAAATTTGGCGAGTCTACTACTGTTGCAGGCAGGGCGTTCCACACCCCTACTACTCTCTGAGTAAAGAAACTGCCTCTGACATCTGTCCTATAGCTACCACCCCTCAATTTAAAGCTATGTCCCCTCGTGTTGGTCATCACCATCCGAGGAAAAAGACTCTCACTGTCCACCCTATCTAACCCTCTGACTATCTTATATGTCTCTATTAAGTCACCTCTCAGCCTTCTCCTCTCTAACGAAAACAACCTCAGGTCCCTGAGCCTTTCCTCGTAAGACCTTCCCTCCATACCAGGCAACATCCTAGTAAATCTCCTCTGAACCCTTTCCAAAGCTTCCACATCCTTCCTATAATGTGGTGACCAGAACTGCACGCAGTACTCCAGGAGTGGCCGCACCAGAGTTATGTACAGCTGCAGCATGACCTTGTGGCTCCGAAACTCAATCCCCCTACTGATAAAGGCTAGCACACCATATGCCTTCTTAACAGCCCTATTAACCTGGGTGGCAACTTTCAGGGATTTATGTACCTGGGATTATGGAGGTGAAGCGCTTCATGACCAACCTCTCGAAGCACTTCATTACGACTGACGTCAGGGCAACCGAACGGTAGTCATTGAGGCCGTTGCCTGGTTCTTCTTTGGCACCGGTATGATGGTGGTCTTCTTGAAGCAGATGGGGACCTCGGAGCGGAGTAGGGACAAGTTAACGATGTCCGTGAGCATATCTGCCAGCTGGTCTGTGCAGGCTCTGAGTGCACGGCCAGGGATTCAGACCGGACCCATCGCCTTCCGAGGGTTCACTTTCAGGAAGGCCGATCTGCTTCGGAAGTTGTGATATAGAACATACAGTGCAGAAGGAGGCCATTCCGCCCATCGAGTCTGCACCGACCCACTTAAGCCCTCACTTCCCCGTAACCCAATAACCCCTCCTAACCTATTTTTTTGGTCACAAAGGGCAATTTATCATGGCCAATCCACCTAATCTGCACGTTTTTGAATTGTGGGAGGAAACCGGAGCACCTGGAGGAAACCCACGCAGACACGGGAGAACGTGCAGACTCCACACAGACAGTAACCCATCGGGGAATCGAACCTGGAACCCTGGAGCTGTGAAGCCACAGTTCTATCCATTTGTGCTACTGTGCTGCCCTCTGCCCACCCGTGATAGTGGGTCTAGGTACGTTATGGGCTGCTAGGGCACTCAACAGCAGATCATTGGTTTCTTGCTCTAACCCAGCACGGAATGCATTGAGTTAATCGGGGAGGGGTGTGCTGCTGCTGGAAGTACTGCTCGGCTTCGCTCTGTAGCCCTTTATATTGTTTAGGCCTTGCCACAACCGCCGAGAGTCTGTAACGCTAGTCTGTGACTCTAGCTTGGTCTGCTATTCTATGTTGGCATCTCGGATGGCTTTTCAGAGGTCGTACCTAGATTTCAAAAAACAAAGAAAAGTACAGCACAGGAACAGGCCCTTCGGCCCTCCAAGCCTGTGCCGACCATGCTGCCGTCTAAACTAAAATCTTCTACACTTCCTGGGTCCATATCCCTCTATTCCCATCCTATTCATGTATTTGTCAAGATGCCCCTTAAACGTCACTATTGTCCCTACTTCCACCTCCTCCTCTGGCAGCAAGTTCCAGGTACCCTCTGTGTACAAAACTTGCCTCGTACATCTCTAAACCTTGCCCCTCGCACCTTAAACCTATGCCCCCTAGTAACTGTTCCCTCTACCCTGGGGAAAAGTCTCTGACTATCCACTCTGTCTATGCCCCTCATAATTTTGTAGACCTCTATCAGGTTGCCCCTCAACCTCCGTCGTTCCACTGAGAACAAACCAAGTTTATTCAACCGCTCCTCATAGCTAATGCCCTCCATACCAGGCAACATCCTGGTAAATCTCTTCTGGTAATGTGGCGACCAGAATTAAACACTATATTCCAAGTGCACCCTAACTAAGGTTCTATACAGCTGCAACATAACTTGCCAATTTTTATACTCAATGCCCCGGCCAATGAAGGCAAGCATGCCGTATGCCTTCTTGACTACCTTCTCCACCAGTGTTGCCCCTTTCAGTGACCTGTGGACCTGTACACCTAGATCTCTGACTGTCAATACTCTTGAGGGTTCTACCGTTCACTGTCTCTTCCCTACCTGTATTAGACCTTCCAAAATGCATCACCTCACATTTGTCCAGATTAAACTCCATCTGCCATCTCTCCGCCCAATTCTCCAAACGATCTAAATCCTGCTGTATCCTCTGACAGTCCTCATCCGCTATCTGCAATTCCACCAACCTTTGTGACGTCCGCAAACTTACTAATCAGACCAGTTACATTTTCCTCCAAATCATTTATATATACTATGAACAGCAAACGTGACACCACTGTTTAAAAAAGGAGGTAGGCAGAAAGCAGGAAATTATAGGCCAGTGAGTTTAACTTCGGTAGTAGGGAAGGTGCTGGAATCTATCATCAAGGAAGAAATAGCGAGGCATCTGGATAGAAATTGTCCCATTGGGCAGACGCAGCATGGGTTCATAAAGGGCAGGTCATGCCTAACTAATTTAGTGGAATTTTTTGAGGACATTACCAGTGCAGTAGATAACGGAGAGCCAATGGATGTGGTATAGCTGGATTTCCAGAAAGCCTTTGACAAGGTGCCACACAAAAGGTTACTGCATAAGATAAAGATGCATGGCATTAAGGGTAAAGTAGTAGCATAGATAGAGGATTGGTTAATTAATAGAAAGCAAAGAGTGGGGATTAATGGGTGTTTCTCTGGTTGGCAATCAGTAGCTAGTGGTGTCCCTCAGGGATCCGTGTTGGGCCCACAATTGTTCACAATTTACATAGATGATTTGGAGTTGGGGACCAAGGGCAATGTGTCCAAGTTTGCAGATGACACTAAGATGAGTGGTAAAGCGAAAAGTGCAGAGGATACTGGAAGTCTGCAGAGGGATTTGGATAGGTTAAGTGAATGGGCTAGGGTCTGGCAGATGGAATACAATGTTGACAAATGTGAGGTTATCCATTTTGGTAGGAATAACAGCAAACGGGATTATTATTTAAACGATAAAATATTAAAGCATGCCGCTGTGCAGAGAGACTTGGGTGTGCTAGTGCCTGAGTCACAGAAAGTTGGTTTACAGGTGCAACAAGTGATTAAGAAGGCAAATGGAATTTTGTCCTTCATTGCTAGAGGGATGGAGTTTAAGACTAGGGAGGTTATGTTGCAATTGTATAAGGTGTTAGTGAGGCCACACCTGGAGTATTGTGTTCAGTTTTGGTCTCCTTACTTGAGAAAGGACGTACTGGCACTGGAGGGTGTGCAGAGGAGATTCACTAGGTTAATCCCAGAGCTGAAGGGGTTGGATTATGAGGAGAGGTTGAGTAGACTGGGACTGTACTCGTTGGAATTTGGAATTTAGAAGGATGAGGGGGGATCTTGAAAATGAAAATCGCTTATTGTCACGAGTAGGCTTCAATGAAGTTACTGTGAAAAGCCCCTAGTCGCCACATTCCGGCGCCTGTCCGGGGAGGCTGGTACGGGAATCGAACCGTGCTGCTGGCCTGCTTGGTCTGCTTTAAAAGCCAGCGATTTAGCCTGGTGAGCTAAACCAGCCCAGATCTTATAGAAACATTTAAAATTATGAAGGGAATAGAAAGGATAGATGCAGGGCAGGTTGTTTCCACTGGCGGGTGACAGCAGAACTAGGGGGCATAGCCTCAAAATAAGGGGAAGTAGATTTAGGACTGAGTTTAGGAGGAACTTCTTCACCCAAAGGGTTGTGAATCTATGGAATTCCTTGCCCAGTGAAGCAGTTGAGGCTCCCTCATTAAATGTTTTTAAGGTAAAGATAGATAGTTTATTGAAGAATAAAGGGATTAAGGGTTGTGGTGTTCGGGCCGGAAAGTGGAGCTGAGTCCACAAAAGATCAGCCATGATCTCATTGAATGGCGGAGCAGGCTCGAGGGGCCAGATGGCCTACTCCTGCTCCTAGTTCTGATGGTCTTATGTTCAAAGGTCCCAGCACTGATCCCTGCGGAACACCACTAGTCCGATCTGAAAAGTACCCTTCCATTGCTACTCTCTGACTTCTATGGCCTAGCCAGTTCTGTATCCAGTTCTTGTATAGGTTAGGGTCGCCTGACTTGAATGCCTCAGACCTGTCCCTCAGTAGGGAGTCAATCACGCGGTTGAGCCATGGTTTCCGGTTGGGGAACACTTTCTTTGGCACGCAGCCGTCCACACATTTGCTGATGAAGTCTGTGACGGTGGTGACATACTCATTTAAGTTGGTCACAGAATTCTTATATATGGACCAGTCCACTGTCTCTAAGCAGTCACGTAAGAGCTCTTCTGTTACCTTGGACCAGCGCACCACGACCTTCTTAGCCGGGTTCTCCCGCTTGAGTTTCTGCTTGTATGCCGGGAGAAGGAGCACAGTCTTATGGTCTGGTTCCCCAAAGTGTGGTCGGGGGATGGAACGGTAGGCGCCCTTGATTTTTGAGTAGCAGTGGTCAAGAGTGTTGTCGCCCCTGGTGGGACAGGAGATGTGCTGGTGGAATTTTGGTAGTACACTCTTGAGGTTGGCCTTGTTGAAGTCCCCAGGAGTGGTGCCTTGCCCAATTCAGGCGTAAAAGTGGATTCTCCGCCAACACGATTTTGGTACGGGTCTGCGGAGAATCCAGTCCCTTCTCTTTATAAAACACCTTTAACAGAATGAAACCTCCTGAGGGCTTCACAGTATAAAATAAAATGTGACATCAGCCGTATAACATTTTGAAAAGCTTGGTTAAAGGGGTTGGAGGAAGGTTCTGAGAGGGGAAACGCAAAGGGAGAGAGTTGGAGAGGTTTATAGCATTTACAGTGCAGAAGGAGGCCATTCGGCCCATCGAGTCTGAACCGGCTCTTGGAAAGAGCACCCTACCCAAGGTCAACACCTCCTCCCTATCCCCATAACCCAGTAACCCCACCCAACACTAAGGGCAATTTTGGACACTGAGGGCAATTTAGCAAGACCAATCCACCTAACCTGCACATCTTTGGACTGTGGGAGGAAACCGGAGTACCCGGAGGAAACCCACACACACACGGGGAGGATGCGCAGAGTCCGCACAGACATTGACACAAGCCGGAATCGAACCTGGGACCCTGGAGCAGTGAAGCAATTGTCCTATCCACAATGCTACCGTGCTGCCCCACAGCTCCGCCCCAATCTCACAGTCAGAGAGGGAAGGGGCAAGTGGGGAATGGGAGTCACCCCCCCCCATCCTCCCCAATTTACACCCACACCCTCTGTTTCCCCTCACTCACCCTTTCTCCCTGTCTCTCTCTCTGTCTCTCTCTCTGACTCTCTCTGTCTGTCTCCCTCAATCTGTCTCTCTCTCTCTGTCTCTCTCTCTAACTCTCTCTGTCTGTCTCCCTCTCTCTCCCTCTCTGTCTGTCCGTCTCTCTCTCTCTAACTCTCTCCGTCTGTCTCCCCCTCTCGCTCTCTGTCTCTCTCTCTGTCTCTCTCTGTCTGTCTCCCGCTCTCTGTCTCTCTCTCTCTCTCTGTCTCTCTCTCTGTCTGTCTCTCTCTCTCTCTCTCTCACTCTGTCTGTCTCCCTCTCTCTCTCTCTGTCTCTCTCTCTCTCTGTCTTCTCTCTCTGTCTCTCCGTCTCTCTCGCTCTCTCTCTCTCTCTGTCTGTCTCTCTCTTTCTCTAACTCTGTCTGTCTCCCCCTCTCTCTCTCTCTCTGTCTGTCTCTCTCTCTGTCTGTCTCTCTCTCTGTCTGTCTGTCTCTCTCTCTCTCTCTGTCTGTCTCTCTCTCTGTCTGTCTCTCTCTCTCTGTCTGTCTCTCTGTCTCCCTCTCACTCTCTCTCTCTCTGCCTCTGTCTCTCTCTCTCTCTCTGTCTGTGTCTCTCTCTCTCTGTCTGTCTCTCTATGTCTGTGTCTCTCTCTCTCTGTGTCTCTCTCTCTCTCTGTGTCTCTCTCTCTCTCTCTCTCACTGTCTCTCTCTCTCTCTCTCTCTCTCTCTCTGTCTCTCTCTGTGTCTCTCTCTCTCTCTCTCACTGTCTCTCTCTCACTGTCTCTCTCTCTCTCTGTCTCTCTCTCTCTGTCTCTCCCTCCGTCTCTCCCTCCGTCTCTCCCTCCGTCTCTCCCTCCGTCTCTCCCTCCGTCTCTCCCTCCGTCTCTCCCTCCGTCTCTCCCTCTGTCTCTCCCTCTGTCTCTCCCTCTCTCTGCCTCTCTCTCTCTGTCTCCACCGGTCTCCCTGAATGTGAGGAATGGGGAAGAGAGGACAGAGAGAGACAGAGACAGGGAGAAAGGATGAGTGAGGAGAAACATAGAGGGGTGTGGGTGCAGATTGGAACATACAAACATCCAGATTAGGATCAGGAGGAGGCCAGTCGGCCCCTCAAGCCTGCCCCACCATTCAGTAAGATCATTGGCAGATCTGATTATAGCCTCAACCCCACATTCCTCCTGACCCCTCATTAACCTTTCACCCCCTCATTCATCAAGAACCTCTCTCGCTCTGCCTTAAAAATATTCAACGATTCTGCTTCCACTGCCCTTTGAGGGAGAGAGTTCCCGAGACTCACCCCCCCCCCCCCCCCCCTCCTTCTAAAGTTTGAGGCTGAGGGAACTGAAGGCGTGATGAAAATGGGAGATGCTCAAGAGGCTAGAATTAGATGAGTGCAGAGATCTCGAAGTATTGAGAGGCTGCAGGAGATTCCAGAGATAGGGAGGGATGTGGATATGAAGGGAAGGAAGCAAATACTAAAATCAAAACATTATGTGTAGATCAGTGAACACAGAGGTGATAGGGGAACAGGACCTGGGACTGAACAGGGGAGTTTAGAATGATCTCCGGTTTACACAAGGTGGAATATGGGAGGTAGAACTCCTTTTACATCCGCTCCCTGTTCTTCTTCTCATGGGAATGTGTCCTGTTATCACTAAACCTTTTGAAAAGAAGTTCTTCAAACAATAAGTGTGAGAAGCACGGTTACAAACACACCTATTCTCACACATTGCTGTTGTTCTCCCACATTCCACCCTCTAAACTGGACGTAATTAAAAACTCTGCTGCCTGGGCAGTAACTCGCTCAAAGTCCCATTCCCTTATCATCCTCTGACTTATCTACACTGGCTTGTGGTCAAGCAACACCGACTCATCCTGATTTGTAAACTCCCCCAGGCCCTCACCCCTCCCTATCTCTGTAATCTCCTGCAACCATCCAAAATTTCTGTATTCCTCGAATTCCAGCCACTTGACATTCCCAAATTTGAATCATTCCCCCAGTGAAGCCGTGCCTTCAGCCTGGCCCTGAGCTCTGCAATTATTCCAAACCTCCCAATCTAACTTCCATCCTTTAAGATGCACCCTAACCAGATCTTTGTCCAAGCTTTGGGGCATCGGCCCTATTATAGCCTTCTGTGGTTTGTCTAATTTTGCTTTCTGAAGCACCTTAGGATGTTTATGATGTTAAAGATGTTGTCTAAACACAAGCTGTTGTTGGAGCGACCCAACGCCTCACTGCTCAAATCGGCCAATAGAAGGAGTTCAGAGAGGAGACTGAAGAAGAAAAGGAGGAGACAGGAAGTTTCCGGAAGCCCCATTCTGGTTGCCCACATCTCACCTGTCGCAGTTTGGCCATTGATTCACTCGGAATAATTTCATTCTTGTGAAGCCTGGTGATGAAACACAATCCCTGGAACTGTTTCTGACCTCGCTCCAACTCTCCCAGAATCAGAGAACGGATAATCTTCACATCCTGGGAAAAGGGGTGGAGAGAGAAAAATATTGTTTAAATTCTTTCATGTGGTGTGGGTGTTGCTGGTTAGGCCAGTATTTATTGCCCAACCCTAATTGCCCTTCAGAAGGTGGTGGTGAGGTGCAGAGGAGGTTCACCAGGATGTTTCCTGGTATGGAGGGTGCTAGCTATGAAGAAAGGTCGAGTAGATTAGGATTGTTTTCGTTGGAAAGCCGGAGGTTGGGGGGGGACCTGATTGAGGTCTACAAAATTATGAGAGGTATGGACAGGGTGGACAGCAACAAGCTTTTTCCAAGAGTGGGGGTGTCAGTTACAAGTGGGGTCACGATTTCAAAGTGAGAGGGGGAAAGTTTAAGGTAGATGTGCGTGGAAAGTTTTTTACGCAGAGGGTGGTGGGTGCCTGGAACGCTTTACCAGCGGAGGTGGTAGAGGCGGGCACGATAGCATCATTTAAGAGGCATCTAGACAGGTATATGAACGGGCGGGAACAGAGGGAAGTAGATCCTTGGAAAATAGGAGACAGGTTTAGATAAAGGATCTGGATCGGCACAGGCTGGGAGGGCCGAAGGGCCTGTTCCTATGCTGTAATTTTCTTTGTTCTTTGTTCCTGAACCGCTGCAGTCCTGTGTGGTGTAGGTACACCCACTGTGCTGTTAGTGAGGGTGTTCCAATATTTTGCTCCATGATCGGCGATATATTTCCAAGTCAGGATGGGAGTGACTTGGAGGGGAATCTCCAGGTGATGGGGTTCCCAGGTATTTGCTGCCCTTGTCCCCTTCAAGGTGATAATCTTTATTAGTGTCACAAGTAGGCTTTCATTAACACTGAAACAAAGTTACTGTGAGTATTCCCTGGTTGCCACACTCCGGCGCCTGTTCGGGTACACAGAAGGAGAATTCAGAATGTCCGATTCACCTAACAGCACGTCTTTCGGGACTTGTGACCCAAGCCAAGAATCGAACCTGGGGCCCTGAAGCAACAGTGCTAACCACTGTGTTACCGTGCCACCTTAAGAGGGTTAAGAGAGCTTGGAAGGAGTCTCACTGAGTTGTAGATGGTACACACGGCTGCGGCTGTGCACTGCGGATGGAAGGGAGGCAATGTTAGGAGCAGGAGGCCATTCGGCCCTTCAAACCCGCTCCGCCATTCAATAAGATCACGGTTGATCTGGTTGCGACCTCCACTCGACTCTCCTGTCTCTCCCCATAACACAGGTCAAAAGTCTGTCAAAGTCAGCTTTGAGTAGATTCAATGACCCACCTCTAATACCTTCTGAAGAATTTCATACTTCAAGCATCCTCTGAGAAAAAAAAATCTCCTCATCTCGGTCTTAAAAAGGAAACCTCTTATTCTTCCGCTAATTCCCCAAGTTCTGGTATTTAAAAAAAAATGTTTTTAAATATTTTATTGAAGCATTTACCCGTATACTAAATTCCCTGACCTTATTTAACATCACCATGCCTCCCATTTTCCTCCCCTCGCCTTTTTCCCTTTCTCCCCTTGCTGCTGACGTTCAGTTTTTGTTAAAGAAATCGATGAAAGGCCACCAATCCGGGCGAATCCCTGTATTGATCCTCTCAGAGAGAACTTAATTTTTTTCCAGACTGAGAAACCCGACCATATCGCTGATCCACAGTCCTGATTCCGGGGGCTCCGGGTCCCTCCATCTCAGCAAGATCCGTCTCCGGGCCACCAGGGAGGAGAAGGCCAGAACATCGGCCATCCTCCACCCCCCCCCCCCCTTGCCCCCGGATCTTCCGACACCCCAAACATTGCTAATTCTGGACTTCCGACATAACATCTGCAAATCCCTGCCAGAATTCCCTCAGTTTCGGACATGCCCAAAACATATGACCATGATTGGCCGGGCTACCCCCACACCGCCCACATCTGTCCTCCACCTCCTCAAAGAACCTACTCATCCGAGCTACCGTTATGTGGGCCCTGTGGGCTACCTTGAACTGAATCAAGCTGAGTCTAGCACAGGACAAAGGTGCATTTACCCTTTTCAAGACTTTTTCCCCACAGTTCAGTTTCCAGCTCCCCTCCTAGCTCCTCTTCCCCCTTCCCACTGTAACAATTCCCTGTATATGTCCGAAACCTTCCCACCTCCAATCCCTGTTTTTGACAGCACTTTATCCTGTAGTCCCCTCAGGGGGAGGCGGGGAAAGCTTGGGATCTCTCTCCGTACAAAGTCCTGCACTTGAAGATATCGAAACACGTTCCCACCTGGCAAATCAAACTCCTCCTCTAATATCTCCACGGGTTGGAAGCCCTCCTGGATGAATAGATCCCAAAACCTCTCAATCCCCGCCCGCTGCCAGACCTTAAAGCCCCCATCCAGCTCCCTGGGACAAACCGTTTATTGTCACAGATCGGCGACCACACTGACGCCCCCTCCAGTCTCATATGCTGCCTCTATTGCCCCCACACCCTCAGGGCTGCCACCACCACAGGACTTGTGGAGTACCGAGCTGGCGAGAACGGCAGGGTGCCGTCAGTAAAGCCTCCAGACTCGTACCTTTGCAGGATGCTGTCTCCATCCGCTCCCAGACCGACCCCTCCCCCACTACCCACTTCCTGACCATCGATATATTGACAGCCCAATAATAGTTAATAAAGCTCAGGAGAGCCAATCCCCCTTCCCCGCGGGCCCGTTCCAGGAGTACCCTCTTTACTCTCGGGGTTTTACCCACCCATATAAACCTCGATATCGCCACATTCATACTTCTGAAAAAAGCCTTTCGGACAAAAATTGGGAGACACTGAAAAAAGAAAAGCAGCCTCGGAAGGGCCGTCACCTTCACCGTCTGAACCCTCCCCGCCAGCGTCAGTGGGAGCATGTCCCATCTACAAAAATCCCTTCTCATTTGATCCACTGCTTTGCCCAAATTTAACTTGTGAAGCTGCCCCCAATCCTTGGCCACTTTAATCCCGAAATACCTAAAACTCTTCCCAACCACTTTAAATGGTAACTCCTTCAGCCTCCTTTCCTGCCCCCGTGCCTGAATCACGAACATCTCGCTCTTTCCTATATTTAACGTATAGCCTGAAAATCGCCCAAATTCTCCTAATACCTCCATGATTTCAATCATCCCCTCCACCGGGTCCGTGATATAAAGCAACAAATCATCCGCATAGTGAGAGACCCTGTGCTCCAACCCCCCCTCTCACTATTCCCCTCCAGGTATTCGCTGCTCTCAGAGCCATTGCTAAGGATTCTATGGCCATGGCAAACAGTAATGGGGAGAGCGGGCATCCCTGCCTTGTCCCCCGACAAAGACTAAAGTATTCCGACCAAGCTCGGTTAGTTCTTACATTTGCCACCGGGGCCTGATACCCACTCTACAAATCCCTGCCCAAACCCAAACCTGCCTAAAATATCCCATAGATACTTCTACTCCACTCGGTCGAAAGCCTTCTCCGCGTCCATGGCAACTACCACCTCAGCCTCGGGCCCCTCCATTGGCATCATAATTACATTAAGAAGCCGTCAAATGTTGGATGTCAGGTGCCTGCCCTTTACAAATCCCGTCTGATCCTCCCCAATTATCTCCAGGACAACCATCTAAATCAAAATCAAATTACACAAGATGAGAAAAGAAAAGAGAGAAAAACATTTTTTTCTTTTAAATAAAACACCCAAACCCTTTTTTTCCCCAAATATCGCAACTTTACTCACAGAATTAAAAGACTGAAATTTTAAACAAGACAAAGCAGAACACAGAACCATGTTTCTCTCCTCCCCGCCACTCCATCCTGTCCCTCAAACTCAGCCCACCACAGTTAGAATTTAAGAGTCCTTAAGCCAGATTATTGTCTTTCATGAAAGTAACCACCTCTTCCGGAGAATTGAAGTACAGCTCCCGGTTCTCGGAGGCCACCCAAGGACGCGCCGGGTACAACAGTCCAAATTTAATGTCTTTCTCAAACAGGGCCGCCTTAACTTTGTTGAAACTTGCTTTCCTCTTTGTGAGTTCTGGTCCCCAGTCTTGGTACACACGGATCTCTGATTCTTCCCACATGTACCGTTTTGTCTGCCTGGCCCACTTCATGATACGCTCCTTGTCGAGGAATCGATGTAGCCTCACCACCATGGCCCTCGGGGGCTCACGACACTGGGGCTTATGTACAAGCAGCCTGTGCACCCTGTCCACCTCCAGCTGCTTGTCAAACACATCGGCCCCGACCATAGAACATAGAACGATACAGCGCAGTACAGGCCCTTCGGCCCACGATGTTGCACCGACATGGGAAGTCAAAACTAAAGGCCATCTAACCTACACTATGCCCTTATCATCCATATGCTTATCCAATAAACTTTTAAATGCCCTCAATGTTGGCGTGTTCACTACTGTTGCAGGTAGGGCATTCCACGGCCTCACCACTCTTTGCGTAAAAAACCTACCTCTGACGTCTGTCCTATATCTATTACCCCTCAATTTAAGGCTATGTCCCCTCGTGCTAGCCACCTCCATCCGCGGGAGAAGGCTCTCACTGTCCACCCTATCTAACCCTCTGATCATTTTGTATGCCTCTATTAAGTCACCTCTTAACCTTCTTCTCTCTAACGAAAACAACCTCAAGTCCATCAGCCTTTCCTCATAAGAATTTCCCTCCATATCAGGCAACATCCTGGTAAATCTCCTCTGCACCCGTTCCAAAGCTTCCACGTCCTTCCTATAATGAGGCGACCAGAACTGTACGCAATACTCCAAATGCGGCCGTACCAGAGTTTTGTACAGCTGCAACATGACCTCATGGCTCCGGAACTCAATCCCTCTACCAATAAAGGCCAACACACCATAGGCCTTCTTCACAACCCTATCAACCTGGATGGCAACTTTCAGGGATCTATGTACATGGACACCGAGATCCCTCTGCTCATCCACACTACCAAGAATTTTACCATGAGCCAAATATTCCGCATTCCTGTTATTCTTTCCAAAGTGAATCACCTCACACTTCTCTACATTAAACTCCATTTGCCACCTCTCAGCCCAGCTCTGCAGCTTATCTATGTCCCTCTGTAACCTGCAACATCCTTCCACACTGTCTACAACTCCACCGACTTTAGTGTCGTCTGAAAATTTATTCACCCAACCTTCTGTGCCCTCCTCTAGGTCATTTATAAAAATGACAAACAGCAATGGCCCCAGAACAGATCCTTGTGGTACGCCACTCGTAACTGAACTCCATTCTGAACATTTGCCATCAACCTACCACTCTCTGTCTTCTTTCAACTAGCCAATTTCTGATCCACATCTCTAAATCACCCTCAATCCCCAGCCTCCGTATTTTCTGCAATAGCCGACCGTGGGGAACCTTATCAAACACTTTACTGAAATTCTCCTGCAACATCTTCCCCACATCCGCTCCCGCATCTGATCCCTCCTCCCCTCTGGCAGCCCGACGATTCGGATATTTTGCCTGCGAAACTGGTTTTCCAAGTCCTCCACTTTATCAAGCAGTCGTTTCTGTCTGGCCTGTAGTATGTTAATTTCCAAAGCCACTACAGTGGACTCCTCCTCTCATTCAGTCGCCAGCTCCTGCAGCTTTAGAATCTCCTGTCCCTGGGTCATCAACCACCCGGTCAACCACCTCCTTAATCGAGTCTATCGCCTGGGTTACATCTTCTGTACACTCCTTGCGATGCCGGGTGAACTTCCCATCCAGGTACTCGACCCATTGCTCCATCGGCCAGTGAGCTGGCGTGGACACGCTTTGTCTCGTTACCATTGAGATCGATGACCTCTGATTCCTGCTTTCACTCACCTTTTGGTTTCTCCTTTTCGACTCTTATTTGGACACAATTCCATAAATTGAGGATCACCTTTTCCTCTCCCATCAATCAACTTATGTTGAGAAATTTTCTGAAATATCGGGCTTAAACACCATTAAGGGGGAGAGCTGCTGAATGTGCGACCGTTTACTCCATGGCCGCCATCGGAAACCAAGTTCTGGAATTTTTTTCACCTTTTATTGTCACAAGTATGAAGTTACCTGGTTGCCACATTCCAGCACCTGTTCGGGTAAGCTGGTATGGGAATTGAACCCGCGCTGCCAGCCTTGTTCTGCATCATTAACCAGCTGTCTAGCCCACTGAGCTATACCAGCCCTAACAAGAGGCAACATCTACCCAGTCAAATCCCCCCAGGGTCTTATGTTTCAAGAAGATCACCTCTCATTCTTCACAACTAAATGGATACCCAGGCCCAAACTGCTTAACATTTCTTTGGACGAGAAGCCCTTCATCCCAGGAATGAGTCAAGAGAACCTTCTCTGAACTACTTCTAAAGTGTTTTGGTGCGATTTAGCAGCCTTAAGATGAAAAAGATGAAAATCGCTTATTGTCACGAGTAGGCTTCAATGAAGTTACTGTGAAAAGCCCCTAGTCGCCACATTCCGGCGCCTGTTCGGGGAGGCTGGTGCGGGAATTGAACCGTGCTGCTGGCCTGCCTGGGTCTGCTTTCAAAGCCAGCGATTTAGCCCAGTGTGCTAAACCAGCCCCTTGCCTGGTGTGCCCATCCTGGTGTGCCCAGCCTGGTGTGGGTCTGAGACGTCCCTCGCTGGGCGGGATCCAGATCAACATGGCTCATTTAAATATACGTTCACAGGATTCTCCCGATCCTCGACAGGGTGTCATTTTGTACTTGTTTCCACAAACATGGACCAGCTGGAATGTCACCCGGGGGAGATCGCGAAGGCCATTAGAATGCCCCTAGGACAGGGCGCCTTGGCACTCCCTCTGGCACCCAGGCACTGCCAGCTTTGCAGGGGCAATGCCAGGGTACCATGGGGCCTTACTGGGTGGAGGGGGGCTGGGTCTAAAACAGGGGGAGGAGGGGGGGGGGGGGGGGGTGGGGGGAGTGACAGTCAGACAAAGTGATGCCGAGTAGCCTTTTTCTGCTGGGGAGGAAATGACTCTAAATGCAGCCTCAGAGGAGAGAAACTCCCTCTGCCAAATAAACCTGGCAAAGTGCCATTTAATAGCGAGCCATTTCTGCAGCCGTTAAATGCACCCGAAACCGGACATAGATTTTTTTCCCCAGTTAATTCAAGTCCTATATCTTTTTCAAATGAGGAGTCCAAAACTGTGCACAGTATTGTAGATGTGGTCTCACCAGGGCCCGATACAGTGAAACGTCCCCACTTTTATATTCCATTCCTCTTGCAATAAATGCCAAAATTCCACTTGCCTTCTTAATCATTTGCTGTACCTGCAGACTGACTTTGTGATTCACAGGACACCCAGATCCCTCTGTAGCACTATGTTCTGTAATCTCTCCATTTCAATTGAATTCTGCTTTTCTATTCTTCCTGCCAGAGTGGCCAACTTCACATTTTCCCACATTTCCATTTGCCAGATCTTTGCCACTCAGTTAGCCTGTCTATATCCCTTTGCAGACTCTCTAATCTCCTCCATCTCTAGGGGCTGGTTTAGCACAGGGCTAAATAGCTGGCTTTTAAAGCAGACCTAGGCAGGCCAGCAGCACGGTTCAATTCCCGTACCGGCCTCCCATAATAGACGCCGGAATGTGGCGACTAGGGGCTTTTCACAGTAACTTCATTTGAAGCCTACTTGTGACAGTAAGCGATTTTCATCTCATTTCCTCTTGATAACTTACTTTCCCACTTATCCTCATATCATTGGCTAATTTAGCTGCCATATATTTCCTCCTTTCGTCCAACCCATTGATATAAATTGTAAACAGTTGAGGACCCAGAACTGATTCCAGCGGCACTCCACAAGTTATAGTTCGCCAATCTGAAAAATATCCATTTACATCTACTCTGATTTCTAATAACTAATCAATCATTTATCCATGTCACCACTGACTAAGAGCTAATCAATCATTTATCCGTGCCAATGTGTTACCCACCTCCACACCCTGAGCTCTCATATTGTAAAGTAGCCTTTGACATGGCGCTGTAAGCCTTTTGGGAATTGCTATCCAACACATCTACAGGTTCTCCTATATCCACCTTAAATGTTACTTCATGAAAAAGATTAGTTAAATAAGATTTCACTTCCAAAAAGCCATGAGGAATCTGATTGACCCCATGGCAATTTTAGAAGTATCCTTTTATAAACTCCTTAATAATGGATTCTGGCACTTTCCCTGTGACAGATCTTACATAGATACATAGAAGATAGGAATAGGAGGAGGCCTTTTCTGCCATTCATCACCATCATGGCTGATCATCAAACTCAATAGCCTAAACCTGCTTTCTCCCCAAGTGGGCAAAGAAATGGCAGATGGAATACAATGTGGAAAGTGTGAAGTTATGCACTTTGGAAGGAGGAATGGAGGCAGAGACTATTTTCTAAATGGGAAGATGCTCAGGAAATCAGAAGCCCAAAGGGACTTAGGAGTCCTTGTTCACGATTCTCTTAAGGTTAATGTGCAGGTTCAGTTGGCAGTTAGGAAGGCAAATGCAATGTTAGCATTCATGTCGAGAGGGCTAGAATACAAGACCAGGGATGTACTTCTGAGGCTATATAAGGCTTTGGTCAGACCCCATTTGGAGTTTTGTGAACAATTTTGGGCCCTTATCTAAGGAAGGATCTGCTGGCCTTGGAAAGGGTCCAGAGGAGGTTCAGAAGAATGATTCCTGGAATGAAGAGCTTGTCATATTAAGAAAGGTTGAGGACTCTGGGTCTGTACTCGTTGGGAGTTTAGAAGGATGAGGGGGGATCTTATTGAAACTTACAGGATACTGCGAGGCCTGGATAGAGTGGACGTGGAGAGGATGTTTCTACTTGTAGGAAAAACTAGAAGCAGAGGACACAATCCCAGACTAAAGGGACGATCCTTTATAACAGAGATGAGAGGCAGCATGGTGGCGCAGTGGGTTAGCCCTCCTGCCTCACGGTGCTGAGGTTCCAGGTTCAATTCCGGCTCTGGGTCACTGTCCGTGTGGAGTTTGCACATTCTCCCCGTGTCTGCGTGGGTTTCGCCCCCACAACCGAAAAGATGTGCAGGGTAGGTGGATTGGCCATGCTAAATTGCCCCTTAATTGGAAAAAATGAATTGGGTACTCTAAATTTATTTTTAAAAACAGAGATGAGGAGGAATTTCTTCAGCCAGAGGGTGGTGAATCTGTGGAACTCTTTGCCGCAGAAGGCTGTGGAGTCCAAATAACTGAGTGTCTTTAAGACAGAGATAGATAGGTTTTTGACCAATATGGAGGTCAGGGGTTATGGGGAGAAGGCAGGAGAATGGGGATAAGAAAAATATCAGCGATAATTGAATGGCGGAGAAGACTCGATGGGCCGAGTGGCCTAATTCTGCTCCTTTGTCTTATAGTCTTATAACCTTTGATCCCATTCTCCCCAAGTTCTGTATCTAGTCACCTTAGCATCAACTACTTCCTGTGGTAATGAATTCCACAGGCTCACCACTCTTGACTGAAGAAATGTCTGCTTCTCTCTGAATTCTCAGACTGTGACCCCTGGTTCTGGACACACCCATCATTGGTAACATCTTCCCTGCATCTACCCTGTCTAGTCCCACTAGAATTTTATAAGTCTCTATGAGATCACCCCTCATTCTTCTGAACTCCAGCGAAAACAATCCCAACCTCGTCAATCTCTTCTCATATGATAGTCCCGTCATCCCTGGAATCAGTCTGGTAAACCTTCGCTGCTCTCCCTCGAGAGCAAGAACATCCTTCCTCAGAGAAGGAGACCAAAACTGCCCACAATACTCCAGGTGTGGCCTCACCAAGGCCCTGTATAATTGCAGCAACACATCCCTGCTCCTGTACCCGAAACCTCTCGCAATGAAGGCCAACATACCATTAGCTTTCTTTACCGCCTGCTGCACCTGCATGCTTACCTTCAGCAAATGGTGCACAAGGACACCCAGGTCCCGCTGCACACTCCCCTCTCCCAATTTACAACCATTCAGGTAGTAATCTGCCTTCCTGTTTTTGCTTCCAAAGTGAATAACCTCACACTTATCCAAATTATACTGCATCTGCCATTGATTTACCCACTCGCCCAACCTGTCCAGATCTTGCTGTAGGATCCCTGCATCCTCGTCACAATTCACCCTCCCACCTAACTTGGTATCATCTGCAAACTTTGAGATGTTACATTTTGTTCCCTCATCCAAATCATTAATATATATTGTGAATAGCTGGGGTCCCAGCACCGATCCCTGTGGTACCCCACTGGTTACTGCCTGCCAATTTGAAAATTACCCATTAATCCCGACTCTGTTTCCTCTCGGCCAACCAGTTTTCTATCCATCTCAATACATTTCCTCCAATCCCATCTGCTTTAATTTTGCACAATAATCTCTTATGCGGGACTTTGCCAAACGCCTTCTGAAAGTCCAAATATACCACATCGACTGGCTCCCCCTTGTCAACTGTACTGGTTACATCTTCAAAGAATTCCAACAAATTTGTCAAGCATGATTTTCTCTTCATAAATCCATGCTGACTCTGACTGATCCTGCCACTGCTTTCTAAATGTTCCGCTGTAAAATCCTTGATAATGGGTTCAAGAATTTTCCCCACTACTGATGTTAGGCTTACTGGTCTATAATTCCCCGCTTTCTCTCTACCTCCCTTTTTGAATATCAGAGTGAAGTGAGCTACCCTCCAATCTGCAGGAACTGGTCCAGAGTCTATAGAATCCCGGAAGAGGACCACCAATGCATCCACTATTTCCAGAGCCACCTCCTTAAGCACTCTGGGATGCAGATTCTCAGGCCCTGGGGATTTATCCGCCTTCAATCCCATCAATTTTCCCAGCACCATTTCTCTACTGCGACGAAAGGGAAAATGCTGGAAAATCTCAGCAAGTCTGGCAGCATCTGTAGGGAGAGAAAAGAGCTAACGTTTCGAGTCCGATGACTCTGTCAAAGCTTTTCAATTGCGTAACCATTTCTTTGTCCCTTATTATGCATTCCCCTGTTTCTGTCTGTAGGGGGCCTACCTTTCTCTTTACCAATCTCTTTCTCTTCACATATCTATAGAAACTCTTAGTGCCAAAAATGTTCCCTGTCAGCTTCCTTTCATACTATACTTTCCCCTTCTTAATCAATCCCTTCGTCCTTCTTTGCTGAATTCTAAACTTCTCCCAATCGTTAGACCTATTATTTTTCTTGGTCAACCTGTATGCTTCATACTTGGATCGGTTATGATTTCTAATTTCCTTTGTAAGCCATGGATTGGCCCTCTTACTTTTGTGCCAGACAGAAATGAACAGTTGCTGTAGTTCCCCCATGTGTTCCTTGAATGTTTGCCATTGTCTATCCACTGTCATCCCTTTAAGTAACACTCCCCAATTTATCAAGGCCAACTCACACCTCATATCTTCATAGTTCCCTTTATTAAGATTCAGCACCCTAGTCTCCGAATCAACTACTTCACTCTCCATCTTGATAAAAAATTCTATCATGTTATGGTCGCTCATCCCCAAGGGGTCTCGTACAGCCAGATTGGCAATGATTCCCTTCTCATTACACAGTACCCAGTCTAAGATGGCCTGCTCTCTCGTTGGTTCCTCCACATATTGGTCAAGAAAACCATCCGGTATACACTCCAGGAATTCCTCCTCTACGGCATTGTGGCTAATTTGATTTGCCCAATCTATGTGAAGATTAAAATCACCGATATTCCCTTATTACATGCATCTCTAATTTCTTGTTTAATGCCATTCCCAAGCTCACCACTGCAGTTTGGGGGTCTATGTATGACACCCACTAATGTTTTTTGTCCCTTGGTATTTCTCAACTCTACCCATACAGAGTCCACATTGTCAGAGCTAATATCCTTTCTCACTATTGTGTTAATTTCCTCTTTAACCAGCAGTGCCACACTGCCACCTTTTCTTTTATGCCTGTCCTTCCTAAATACTGAGAACCCTGGGACATTCAGTTCCCATCCCTGGCCACCCTGCAGCCATGTCTCCGTAATCCCAATTATATCAGACCCATTTATATCTATCTGCGCGATTAGTCCATCCACTTTATTGCAAATGCTCCATGCATTAAGGCACAGAACCTTTAAGTTTGTCTTTTTCACAATGTTTGTCTTGCCCCCAATATTTTTCTCTACTGCCCTGTTTGAATTTTGTCCTTGGTTTCTCCACCTATCCCTTTCCTTATTTACTTTTCTACCTTTTGCTTTTGTCCTTGCTCCCTCTTTCTCTGACTCCTTGCACAGGTTCCCATCCCCCTGGCAGATTATTTTAAGCCCTCCCCAACCCCAACCCTATTTGCTCTAGCAAATAGCCCCCCTCGGACATCAGTTCCAGTCCTGCCCAGATGTAACCCTTCCAGTTTGTACAGGTCCCACCTCCCCTAGAACCGGTCCCAATGCCCCAGGAATCTGAAACCCTCCCCCTGACACCATCTCTTCAGCCACGTATTCATCCGATATATCCTGTCATTTCTACTCTGACGAGCATGTGCCAACGGTAGTAATCCTGAGATCACTACCTTCGAGGTCCAGTTTCTTAACTTCCTTCCCAGCTCCCTGTATTCTGCTTTTAGGACCTCATCCCATTTTTTACCTATGTCGTTTGTACCGATGTGTACCGCAGTGACCACTGGCTGTTCACCCTCCCCCTCCAGAATATCCTGTACCCGCTCCGAGACATCCTTGACCCTAGCACCAGGGAGGCTAACATTCCTACTTACCAAGGGAGAGAGAGAGAAAACAGGGAATTATAGGCCAATTAGCCTGAATTCGGTAGTGGGGAAATGTATATGACTAGTCCAGTTCAGTTTGTGGTTAATGATAAGGATGTTGATCGTAAGAGATTCAGTGACGGTAACGTGAATGTCAAGGGAAGTTGGTTAAATTATCCCTTGTTGTAAATGGTCATTACTTGTTCATTGCGAATGTTACTTACTGTCGTGAAATGTGGGGGAGGCAAAAAGCAGAATAGGGCAGAGACTGACTGACACTGAAAGGATTGGCATCTGGTCAGGCAACACTGGTGGAGAGAGAAACAGATAAAATGTTTCAAACTTTTCATCAAGAATTGCCATGTTATCCAGGATTTGGTTTTGAAATGATTTTGGGTAATGGTCTGATCAGCAAGCTCTGTCCACAGGATGGCGCCAGAAACCTTCAAAATCCATTGGCGACCGACCTGCCCTCTCCCATTAACCCCCCACCCCAAACCCTCACCAATCCCCCAGTGACAAACACCCCCACTCTCACCAATCCCTCTGACCAGGCTCATTAAGCACCAGTTAAAATTATGGGCAAACCTGGGGAGCAAGTCTCTGTTCTGGGTGGCGATCAAAGCAGCAAAATGGATAAACTCAAAATGACTTTTCTCACTCCCAAAATTCCTCAGTTTCAAATCAGCAAAATCTGTCTTTTTGCAGCTTCCAAGCTGACATCACTTCCTGCAGCCTGTGCAGATCAACACTGACCCAAAATAAAATACACAAAACCTGGACTCAAACCTGCAGAGATCATTATGGGGTTTGTATCATTATTATACTCATTTGAATATTGACCAGACTGCCTCACAAACACAGACTTTCACAAGCTCCATCACCTCCAACACCAATCTGCAATTGACTGAATTCAGTGTAAAAGTGACACAGACTCAGCCCCCACCCTCAAGCCAGTTCGTTGGAAAGTTGATGATTCATTCAACTCAGAACTTGGAAAGATTTTGTTTTTAGATAAAACTGTTACAACAGTTGTTATCAGTTCCCGACTCCAACTCCATGTCACATTTTACAACTTTGCCAAGTCTCTTATCAAATATTTAAATGCTGAATAATCCAATAAACAGAATCTGAAGCAGATCAAAGTCATCAGGAAAGTCCCTTTTTTTCACAAACTAGGGAGGAACGGCAACGGTTGATAGCAAAGAGTTTGGAGGTGGGAGGTTTGCGGGGACCCAGATCCGGGACTCCTGGCAAAGAGGAGGGAGCTGCAGGCAACATTTGACCTGCTGTCCGCGGGGAAAGCAGTGCGTCAGCTGAGAAGGGCGAGGGGGACTGTTGATGAGTGCGGGGGGAAAGGGGGTCGCAGGCAGCGGCGAGGGAGACTGTTCGGGTTTGGGTTAGGACGGGGGAGTTGGTGTTGACCCTAGAGCAGGTTAACGTGGTGCTTGAGGAATTTTATAAGGACTTGTATAAGGCAGAGCCAGCGGAGGAGAGTGGGAGACAAAGGGATTCCTGGAGGGAGTGGAGTGCCCGACGTTGGGTGAAGCGAAGAAGGCGGGCTGGAGGAATCGGCGGGCTGGAGGAATCGGCGGGGGGGAGGAATCGGCGGGGGGGAGGATTCGGCGGGGGGGGGAGGAGGAATCGGCGGGGGGGGGGAGGAATCGGCGGGGAGGAGGAATCGGCAGGGAGGAGGAATCGGCGGGGGGTGGAGGAGTCGGCGGGGGGTGGAGGAGTCGGCGGGGGGTGGAGGAGTCGGCGGGGGGAGGAGTCGGCGGGGGGGGAGGAGTCGGCGGGGAGGAGGAGTCGGCGGGGGAGGAGGAGTCGGCGGGGGAGGAGGAGTCGGCGGGGGAGGAGGAGTCGGCGGGGGGGGAAGGAGTCGGCGGGGGGTGAAGGAGTCGGCGGGGGGAGGAGGAGTCGGCGGGGGGGAGGAGGAGTCGGCGGGGGGAGGAGGAGTCGGCGGGGGGAGGAGGAGTCGGCGGGGGGAGGAGGAGTCGGCGGGGGGAGGAGGAGTCGGCGGGGGGAGGAGGAGTCGGCGGGGGGAGGAGGAGTCGGCGGGGGGAGGAGTCGGCGGGGGGAGGAGTCGGCGGGGGGAGGAGTCGGCGGGGGGAGGAGGCGGCGGGGGGAGGAGGAGTCGGCGGGGGGAGAGGAGGAGTCGGCGGGGGGAGGAGGAGTCGGCGGGGGGAAGGAGGAGTCGGCGGGGGGAGGAGGAAGTCGGCGGGGGGAGGAGGAGTCGGCGGGGGAGGAGGAAGTCTTCGGCGGGGGCGCGGAGAGGAGTCCGGCGGGGGAGGAGGGAGTCGGCGGTGTCGGCGGGGGAGGAGGAGTCGGCGGGGGGAGGAGTCGTCGGCGGGGTGGAGGAGTCGGCGGAGGGAGGAGGAGTCGGCATGGGGGGAGGAGTCGGCGGGGGGAGATGTCGGCGGGGGGAGGAGGAGTCGGCGGGGGGGAAGGAGTCGGCGGGGGGGAGGAGTCGGCGGGGGGAGGAGGAGTCGGCGGGGGCGGAGAGGAGTCGGCGGGGGGTGAAGGAGTCGGCAGGGGGGAGGAGTCGTCGGGGGTGGAGGAAGTCGGCGGGAGGGAGGAAGGAATCGGCGGGGGGGAGGAGTCGTGCGGAGGGAGGAGGAGCGGCCATGGGGGGAGGAGTCGGCGGGGGGAGGAGTCGGCGGGGGGAGGAGGGTCGGCGGGAAGGGGGAGGAGTCGGCGGGGGGAGGAGTCGGCGGGGGTGGAGGAGTCGGCGGGGGGAGGAGTCGGCGGGGGTGGAGGAGTCGGCGGAGGGAGGAGGAGTCGGCGGGGGGGGAGGAGTCGGCGGGGGAGGAGTCGGCGGGGGGGAGGAGTCGGCGGGGGGAGGAGTCGTCGGCGGGGTGGAGGAGTCGGCGGAGGGAGGAGGAATCGGCGGGGGGGGAGGAGTCGGCGGGGGAGGAGTCGGCGGGGGTGAAGGAGTCGGCGGGGGGGAGAGTCGTCGGCGGGGGGGGGGTCGGCGGAGGAGGAGGAGTCGGCATGGGGGGAGGAGTCGGCGGGGGAGGAGTCGGCGGGGGGAGGAGGAGTCGGCGGGGGGGAGGAGTCGGGGGGGGGGAGGAGTCGGCGGGGGGAGGAGTCGGCGGGGGGAGGAGTCGGCGGGGGAGGAGTCGGGGGGGAGGAGTCGGCGGGGGGGAGGAGTCGGCGGGGGGGGGAGGTCGGCGGGGGGGAGGAGTCGGCGGGGGGAGGAGTCGGC